>NC_069510.1:142092578-142289869 GCF_027579735.1 Bombina bombina
TAAATAATTGTATTGTTTCTAGTAGATGCATGTTGATTAAGGGTTTCTATTTTACGGAAAATTATTGTTTGTATTGTGTCATAACCCTGCCATAAGCTGATATATTATTTGGATAGCACTACTAAGATTTTCATAAATATACTGACAAGAATGCATGGGTTCATGGGGGGAGAAATTGGCTTAATTAGTTAATCATAACTACAGCTTGAACAAAATGCTGAATGTAAGGAAGTTTTGGAATAAGGAAGTTTTTGGAATTTTTCTATGGTAAAAAAAAAAATATAGCTTAAAATCTGTTAAATTTTAAAGGGATTGCAGATATATATCTAAGCCCACTTGCAAAAATTAAAAGATTCAGGGAACTTGAAAAGAATGCCAATAAAGTAATTGTTTTCACATCACAGAAAATTACCCTTTGTAGCAGAACTGTTGGAGAAAATATTTAAGCTAGATGAAATGACCAGGAGCTGTTTAGAGTATCTACAAACTCTGCATGAAGACCCCCTGGATTGAGCCAATGTTTCATGAAAGTTTGTTGCTCAATTGAGAAGCCATCAGATCTAACTCTGGAAGACCCCACTATCCTACAATCTGATTGAATATGAAATGAATATATTGCACAAAGGTCGTAATCTGCCCAAGACAGAATATGAGAAACTTCCTTCCTTGTGAGGCAACTTCGATTTCCCCCTGATGACGGATTTACGCCACCGCAATGACATTCTGAGACTGAAAACTTAGGAAGTCTTTTCTTTCACGAGAGATCAGCTCGAAAGGACCCTAAAGATTACACAGCGTTTTTGAATATTTATTGGTAACCTTGCCTTGAGGAGATCAAACTCCTTGTGCTCTTCCAGACTTGGGTCTGTCATAACTATTGTCCAAATTGGACAGACAAAGGAAACCTCCTGAAGAATTAATTGATTCTCTATCCACCATGAAAGACAATTCCTTGAGGGATCCCAAAGGATCCTTTGCGAAAGCTGAGTGTTGTCCTTGCACCTCTGATGAAGCATGCAGTATAGAAGAGTTCTCATTTTAAATTGGGCAAATGGGATTGCACCTGATGCCGCAATCATCAGACCGGAAACTTGCATAGATAAGGATGTTGTAGGATTGGAAATAAACAGGAGATTCACACAGGCTGACTGTAACGTATCTTCTTTGATCTGTCAAGGAAAGATTCATTGTTACGAAGTCTATAATGACTCCCAGAAAAGAGACTTTGGTTGAGGAGATAGAGAACTTGTTTGAATATTAATTCTCCAGCCATGACTGCAAAGAAACAAGAAAAGCATGTTAGTATTGAAATACTGCTAAAGTAAAGATGGAGCCCTGTACAAAGATATGGTCCAGGTATGGTGACACTGAAATACCCAGAGCTCTTATTACAGCCAAAATAGTTACCAGTACTTTTGTAAAAATTCTGGGAGCAGTAGCAAGATCAAATGGGAGAGCTACAAACTGAAAATGTTTTGTCCTGAAGGAAAATCTTAGAAAAAAGTGATGGTGTTTGTGGATAGGAATATGAAAGTAAGCATCCTTCAAGTGTATTGTGGAAATGTATTGTCCCTGTTGAACAAAAATTAAGAATATTTGTATTTGTTTCCATTTGGAAAGTAGGAATCCTGGGTAACTTGTTTAGAATTCCTCCTTTTTGGGAAAATGAAAATATTGGAGTAAAATCTTTTACCTTGTTCTGAAAACTGAACTGGAACTATGACTCCCCATGAGTTTCAGATCCTGAACACAACAAAAAAAGGCTGAGCTTTGACAGGGTTCTTTGGCGCATGACAGAAGAAACCTTCCTCTGGGAGGTCTTGATCTGAAACTCATTCTGTGCCCTTGAGACACTGTATAGTACAGATTGCGACCAGACCTTCTGAACGGGGCCAAACCTTCATGCAGACTTAGTAGAGGAGTAAGGCTTTTTGGAATGTTTAACCTTGTTACCAAATGAGGGTTCGAACTTCCAGGTTCTGGGGAGAATCCTGTTTGTGAAAAGAGGAAGATGACCTTTAGTTCCTTGCGTGTTGAAAGGAAAAAACATTATCTATAATGTTTTAAGTCTCATGGCTATGATGTAACATGCTGAATGAACCCACCAATAGCCTATGGCTATGTGTGTTCTAATGATATGGCAAACACCCATTTTACTGTGCTTATCAGCCACAGAAAACCTGTTTTCAGTAGATAGCCCATACAGTGATGAGCAGAGGATTTAAGTGAGGAGTATATTGACAACCCAAAAACAGGGGGCTAAGGGACCAGTCCCCTAGACACTTCTGGCAGGCTTGTGACTAACTTCTTACTAGAAGTAACTGTGTCAGTGCCTCATACTCCCATCTCCCCTCTGTCACTCAGTAGCAGCTCTTTGAAGGGGAAAATAGGCCTCAAATCAGTCTAATGTCCCTTATCAACAAAGAATCTAGAACACCTCAATTCTTCACTTTCCTCTTTGTAGGTAAAGATAAGGCTTGCATACCAGTGAGGTGGGAAGGAAGGAAACTTTTGGGAATCTAGTGGCTAGGAGTTAAATTCCATGCTAATGGATCGTGGACTCTCACCTTCTTATGAAATTAAAGTGTATATGTATATATGTATGTACAGTATATATGAGTTTACATGTGTGTGTGTTTTATATATATATATATATATATATATATATATACAGTATATACACATATACACAAACACACACACAGCTCTGAAGAAAATCTCAATTATTAGGTTTTACTATTTATAGACATATGTTTGAATAAAATTAGCATTTTTGTTTTATTCTATAAACTACTGACAACATTTTCCCCAAATTATAAATAAAAACAAATTGTCATATAAAGCATATATTGAAGAAATTGATAACTGGTCAACATAACAAAAAAGATGCACTGTTTTTATACCTCAAATAGTGCACACACAATACTAATGTTATCTTAGCAAGAGATCAAAAATCAACATTTGGTAGAATAACCCTGATTTTCAATCACATATTTCATGCTCTTCACCAATCTTTCCCATTGCTGTTGGAAGACTTTATGCCACTCCTAGCATACAAATTTAAAAAGCTTGGCTTTGTTTGATGTCTTGTGACCATCCATCTTGCTCTTGATCACATTCCACATGTTTTCAATGGGGTTTAGATCTGGAGATTGGGCTCACTAAGACAAGGTCTTGATCTGGTGGTCCTTCATCTACAGTTTGATTGATCTGGCTGTGTGGTATGGATCATTCTCCTGCTGGAAAAGAAAACAATCCTCAGAATTGGGCAACATTGTCATAGAATAAGGGAGCAAGTTTTCTTCCATGATAACCTTGTACATGGCTTGATTCATGCGTCCTTCACAAAGAGAAATCTACCCCATTCCAGGTCATCTTCTCTGATGAGTCCAATTTTCTGCATTGCCCAACACCTGTACATCTAATGATTAGACGGAGACCTAGAGAGGCCTACAAACCACAGTATCTCACACCCTCTGTGAAATTTGGTGGAAGATTAGTGGTGATATGTGGGTGCTTCAGCAAGGCTGGAATCTGGCAGATTTATCTTTGTGATGGACACATGAATTAAGCCACGTACAAGGTTATCCTGGAAAAAAATTGCTTCCTTCTGCTTTGACAATGTTCTCCAACTTTGAGGATTGTTTTTTGCTCCATGCCAAACAGCCACGTCAATGAAGGTGCGGATAGAGGACCATCAGATCAAGACCCTGCCATGGCCAGTCCAATCTCCAGACCTGAACCCTATTGAAAACCTCTGTAATGTGATCAAGAAGATGGATGGTACCAAGTCACCAAAGAAAGCTGAAATGTTTTGTTGATAGTGCTCCAGACACAAGCACGCTCCTGAGATGCTTTCCAACAAAAGATAAAAAAAAGAACAAATAAAATTTCATATATACAAGTAAATTAGAAAGTTGTTTAAAATGACAAACTCTGTCTGAATCATGAAAGAAAAGTTTTGGGTTTCATGTCCCTTTAAAGCATCTTCAGCATTAGCACAAGTGAAAACCAGAAGAGGCTTTTGTAGCGCGCCCCATAAAAGTCTATGGGGAAAGGGAGTTAGCTCCGCTATGCTTTCCAAAATTCATGTTACCACTATTGATTTAACGTGAACGCACTTAGTGCTCAACAGCCCTAATATGTTTGCACTCCACTTAAAATCTAGACCAATATAGGGCTTCTGTTTGAGCGTTAACTTCCATAGACGGAGGCTTTTTTTGCGCCCGCCGGTTTGCACTCGTATTACAAGTTGAAAGTAAAATGTTTGCAAACCAAAAAATAACCCAACACACACAAAAAAAGACAAACTTTAAATATTGCAAATGTGTTAACATATAGCCCCATAGACTTAAATGAAGTGCGAAAAGTGGAAAAAAATTAGCACCCATACTTGTGCTAACCCAATATATATATATATATTATATTTACACACATAGGAATATCTATTTAAACATACATAGATTATATGTCCCTATGTAAAGAACATTGAAATGTGAAATATGTAACAGTATATACACAGTTAAACACTCCATTAAATATTAATATTGCATACATATGCTTTTTCATGTTTTCTACTGCTTCACTACAAATGGCTCCAATGCACTGTATATATATATGTGTGTTTTTATGTTTTCATCTTTAAAAACTATATACACATATAAATACATCTCTCTCTCTCTCTCTCTCTCTCTCTCTCTCTCTCTATATATATATATATATATATACACACAAACAGTATATATATATACACACACAAACAGTATATATATATTTAGAAATGTGTATGTATCTCTAATGTTAAAGCTCTTTGCATGCCTTTTTTTAATTCACCCGAGCCCTCATATATTTTAGCCCTTAAAACATTTTTTATGCAATTTATTTTGTATTATAATTTTGGATTTTTTTTTAAGCTTTTTGTGCAACATTTAAGTCGAGCGTAACAGTTAAAAGGACATGAAACCCAAAATTTTTATTTCATGATTCAGATGATGTTATCCTTTGCTGAAAGGTTTATCTACGCAAGCTCAGGGGCAGCAGAGAACCTAGGTTCTAGCTGTTGATAGGTGGCTGCATATATATATATATATATAAATATATATATATATATATATATAAATTGATTGTGATTGGCTCACCCATGTGTGCAGTTATAAACCATTAGTGTATTACTACTCCTTCAAAAAATGATAACAAGAGAATGAAACAGATTATATAATAGAAGTAAATTAGAAAGTTGTTTAAAATTGTATTCTCTATCTGTTTTGTGAAAGAAAATGTTTGGGTTTCATGTCCCTTTAACCAGAGCTCTGAAGTCCCGCTAAACTGACACACATTAAATTCAACTGCGTGCAAGCGTAATATGTATATTTCCAATGAGCACAAAAAGCCGCAATATATCCGTTATCGCTTGTGCACAAGTTAGCATGCCACTCATAATCTAGCCTATAGGCAGAGCAATTGAATTCCTGAGATTGGGTATGACAAATGCATTAACCATAGGGGTGTAGATATTTCATTCAGTTAATTGGCTATAATGATGTTATTATAAAACAGCACCCTGTCTATAATGTACCTTTTTGTTCACACATCTCTGTGATACCTTGAACAGACTTTGCTTGTTCATGTTATAAGTGCTAGGACCTCAGGAAGTGTGGCACAGGCAAGTCTCATGTATGTTATATTTTGCTGGATGTACACATTTAAATATTATAAGTAGATGAGACTATATGTACTTACCAAGACAACGAAAAAAGACTTCCAGTTGACAGGAGAAGGAGCAACCATCTCTGCTCAACTTGTTTCCATCATCACATTCTTCCTCTAAGTCCCTACAGGAAGATACATTTGTAAGCAGTCCAATTGCTGTCCAAAAAAGGGTTTACATCTCAGTAGCGTATATGAACTTTCATACTTAATTTGGCATGAGATTATTATTCATACAATAATACTAAATTAATTACAAAGAAACTATCACAAGAGTGTATTACTTGAGCTAAGCATTTAGCTAGTGATATTTTGTTTTTGTGATCTCCTTCTGTGTGTGATTGCATACAATCGAGGACTATTTCTTACTTGGCTTGTAAAAGAGGAAAATGTTTGTGGACAATATGACTGTTTATAAGAAAAACATAATTTCTTCTTACCTGATACATTTATTTATTTCTTGACACAGTGAGTTCACGGATCATCTTAATTAACGTTGGGAATATCACTACTGACCAGCAGGAGGAGGCAAAGAGCACCACAGCAAAAGCTGTTAAAAACCACTCCCCCTACCCACAATCCATCCCCAGTCATTTGACCAAAGGGAAAGGAGAAAGGAAGTAATCTAAGGTGCAGAGGTGCCTGAAGTTTATAGAAAAGCAAACTGTCTGAAAATCAGGGCGGGCCGTGGACTCACTGTGTCAAGAAATAAATAAATTTATCAGGTAAGAATAAATTATGTTTTCTTTCTAATAACGCTGTGGGTCCACGGATCATCTCAATTACTGTTGGGAACCAATACCCAAGCTAGAGGACACGGATGATAAGGGAGGGACAAGACAGTTAACCTAAACAGAAGGCACCACTGCTTGAAGAAACTTTCTCCCAAAAGAAGTCTCTGCTGTAGCAAAAGTATCAAATTTGTAAAATTTAGAAAAAGTATGCAAAGATGACCAAGTCGCAGCTTTGCAAAGCTGATCTACAGAAGCTCAATTTTTGAAAGCCCAAGAACATGAAACAGCCCTCGTGGAATGAGCTGTGATTCTCTCAGGAGGCTGCTGACCAGCAGTCTCATATGCCAAGAGAATAATAGTCCTCAACCAACAAGAAAGAGAAGTAGCCGTAGCTTTCTTACCCTTACGCTTCCCAGAAAAGACAACAAATGAAGAAGACGACTGGCAAAAAGCCTTAGTCGCCTGAAAATAATATTTCAATGCACTAACCACATCCAGGTTAAACAACCTTGGGAAGAAAACCCAAGGCAGTAAGCAGAACTACCTTATCAGAGTGAAAAATAATAAAAGGTGATTCATACTGTAAGGCTGAAAGATCCGAAACTCTTCGAGCCAAAGAAATAGCCACCAGGAACAAAACCTTCCAAGATAACATCTTAATATCCAAAGAATGCATAGGTTCAAACGGAGCCTGTTGAAGGACTCTAAGAACCAAATTAAGACTCCAAGGTGGAGTAGTAGAATTAAACACAGGTCGAATTCTAACCAAGGCCTGACAAAAAGAATGAACATCTGTCACATTCGCCAAGCGCTTGTGCAATAAAATAGATAAAGCAGGAATTTGACCCTTCAGGGTACTAGCAGATAAACCTTTCTCCAAACTCTCCTGGAGAAAAGACAAAATCCTAGGAATCCTAACTCTACTCCACGAGTAGCCTTTGGATTCACACCAATACAAATATTTACGCCAAATCTTATAATAAATCTTACTAGTCGCAGGTTTACGAGCCTGAATCATAGTCTCAATGACTGACTCAGAAAAAATATGCTTAGAAAGAATCAAGCGTTCAATCTCCAAGCAGTCAGCTTAAGAGAAACGAGATTTGGACGAAGGAAGGGACCCTGCAGAAGCAGGTCCTTCCTTAATGGAAGACCCAAGGTGGAAGGGAAGACATATCCACCAGATCTGCAAAAACAGATCCTGCGAGGCTACGCCGGAGCAATAAGAATCACTGATGCCCTCTCTTGTTTGACCTGAGCAATGACCCGAGGAAGAAGAGCAAATGGAGGGAACACATATGCCAGACTGAAAGTCCAAGGAACTGTCAGAGCATCTATCAGAACAGCCTGAGGATCATTTGACCTGATAAACTGGGTTGAAGCTAGCTGAGGTCAGGCTAGAAGAGTAATGAAAATTGCTCTCAGTTCCAAAACATTTATTGGAAGAACCGACTCCTCCTGAGTCCATAGACCCTGAGCCCTTAATGAACCCCAGACAGCACCCCAGCCCAGCAAACTGGCATCAGTGGTTACAATCACCCAGACAGGTCTGCGAAACAAGTTCCCTGAGAGAGAAGATCCTGAAACAACCACCATGAAAGAGAATATCTGGACATCTGATCTAGAACAATCTTTGGAGATAGATCTGCATAATCCCGTTCCACTGCCTCAGCAAGCATAACTGCAGAGGTCTGAGATGGAACCGAGCAAACGGAATGATGTCCACAACTGAAACCATCAGACCAATACCCTCCATGCACTGAGCCACTGACGGCCGTGGAAGGGACTGAAGAGCAAGACACGTATTGAAAATCTTTGACTTTCTTGCTTCTATCAGAAAATTTTTAAACTCTAGAGAATCTATAAAGGTCCCCAAAAATGCCACTCTTGTACCCTAAATTAAGGAACATTTTCCAAAACTCACCTTCCAACCGTGGGAGCACAGAAAAGACAACAACAACTCTGTGTGGGAATTTGCTAGTTGAAAAGATTGAGCCTGAACTAGAATATCGTCCAGATAAGGAGCCACTGCAACACCCTTCAATCGTAGCACCACCAACAATGCTCCCAGGACCTTTGAAAAAATTCTGGGAGCTGTTGCCATACTAAAAGGAAGAGCTACAAACTGAAAATGTCTAGAGATGCAAATCTTAGGAACCTGTGATGATCCCTGTGAATGGGAATATGCAGATATGCATCCTTTAGATCCACTGTGGTAATGAACAGATCTTTCTGAACCAAAGGAAGAATGGAACCAATAGTTTCAATCTTGAAAGATGGAACCCTGAGAAACTTGTTTACATTCTTGAGATCTAAAATAGGTCTGAAAGTTCCCTCCTTTTTGGGAACAACGAAGAGATTGGAATAAAAACTCAGACCCTGTTCCTGAACCGGAACAGGAACTAGCACTCCCATGTCGAAAAGATTCTGAACACAACGTAAGAACGCATTAGCCAACTTCAAAGTCTTGATCCTATCTTGAATTTCTCCAAGAGGAGTATCATTCTGAATAGAATCAGACAATGCATCAAACCAATATGCTGCTGCCCTAGTAACTGTAGCAATACATGCAGCCGGTTGCCATTGATACCCCTGGTGAACATAAATCTTTTTAAGCAAATCTTCCAACTTCTTATCCATAGGATCTTTAAAGGAACAGCTGTCCTCAATAGGAATAGTGGTCCTCTTGGTCAGAGTGGAAACTGCTCCCTCCACCTTGCCAATATTCCTTAATAGAATCAGCAATAGGAAACATCTTCCTAAAAATTGGAGAAGGGGAAAAAGGAATCCCAGGCTTCTCCCATTCTTGTGCAATAATATCTGAAACACGATCTGGTATAGGAAAAACTTCTACCGAGGAAGGGACATCAAAAAACTTAAGTTTACTAGATTTCTTAGGAATAACCATGACTGAAGCCTCAGAGTCATCCAAGGTAGCCAAAACCTCCTTGAGTAACAAACGGAGGTGCTCCAGCTTAAACCTAAAGGGAACAACCTCAGGTTCAGAAGAAGGATTTACACTATCAGAATCCGAGATCTCACCCTCAGATGCTACTGAAGTATCTTCCTCCTCAGACTTATGAGAAGAAACACTAGACACAATTGCAAAAGAATCAGAAACCTTATACTTCCTCTTGCGCTTACCGTGTAACATAAAAAAAGCAGACAAAGCCTCAGATACTGCTGAGGATATATGGGTAGCCATATCCTGCAAAAAAAAAACAACCTGAGACGAAACACAGGGCACTGCAGAAGATTGGGACGTATGAGGAGAAACCATCCACCCTAGACAATGAAGGCTCAGAATCAAAAAGTCTATCCTTGTAATGTAATGTTCTCTCAATACAAGAGGAACAAAAAAGGATAGGAGGCTCAGATTTAGTATTTAAACATAGAGAACAAGCAACAGCTTGCAGGGCCTCTGGGTCCATCTTATTCCAAAGGAAAAAAAATGTAATCAATAAAACATTCTAAGTTCAAATCAGAATTTTAATGAAACAAAAAAATGTTACTGTCCCTTTAAATTTTAAACAGACTTTTTTTTTTTTTTTTAAACTAGAAAATCCTTAAATAAACTGCACAATAAATCTTAGTAAAGGAAGAGAAGGAGAGGCACCAACCATAAAACAGTATCGTCAGGACGATCACAGGTAGAAACAGATTCCTCCCCCCAGTAGTAAGGTATACTCACAAACAGAGCGGCACAAACACAGTGCCTGTAGTAAAATATTGGGACTATTCAGGGTCGCCCAACAGACACACAGGGGCCAAACACGTCACTAGAAATCCTCCAATCGGTAAGTGAATTGCTCCGATACACCAGCGGTGCAGTCTTAGATGATTCAGTGTGCAAATACCGGAGACAAGAGTTTGGATCCAACTGGATATCCAAGTGGATATTTTGGCGGATGTGATCAGGAATCACAAAGCAAGCGAGGGTATATGAAATAAGTGTTTTATTGGTATAAAAAACAACAGCAACACGTTTCTCAACTGGAAGTCTGTTTCATCAGGCTGTATATTACAATGAATTTGCTCTCACTATATACCCTACGCTCACCTGTCTGTGGGCGGTCTTAGAGTAAACACCTGTCTGTCTAAACAAATGTTAACCATTTCATTGACATACATATGATTCACAACGGAGCCCGAACATATAAACATATATTATGACTCTATAGTGGCCCACTTCTAATGGCAATATCAATTAAATTAAAATAAATAAATAAAACAATTAATAAATATAAAATCAATAGTTATATATAAAAATATACAATGAAATATATATATTCATAAAAACAAAATTTATGCTTACCTGATAAATTTATTTCTCTTGTGGTGTATCCAGTCCACGGATTCATCCATTACTTGTGGGATATTCTCCTTCCCAACAGGAAGCTGCAAGAGGAACACCCACAGCAGAGCTGTCTATATAGCTCCTCCCCTAACTGCCACCTCCCAGTCATTCGACCGAAGACAAGCAAGAGAAAGGAGAAACTATAGGGTGCAGTGGTGACTGTAGTTTAAAAATTAAAAAACACCAGCCTTAAAATGACAGGGCGGGCCGTGGACTGGATACACCACAAGAGAAATAAATTTATCAGGTAAGCATAAATTTTGTTTTCTCTTGTAAGGTGTATCCAGTCCACGGATTCATCCATTACTTGTGGGATACCAATACCAAAGCTATAGGACACGGATGAAGGAAGGGACAAGGCAGGCGCTTAAACGGAAGGCACCACTGCCTGTAAGACCTTTCTCCCAAAAATAGCCTCCGAAGAAGCAAAAGTATCAAATTCATAGAATTTAGAAAAAGTATGAAGCGAAGACCAAGTCGCCGCCTTACAAATCTGTTCAACAGAAGCCTCATTTTTAAAGGCCCATGTGGAAGCCACCGCTCTAGTGGAATGAGCTGTAATTCTTACAGGAGGCTGCTGGCCAGCAGTCTCATAAGCTTCTCTTTCTTAACCAAAAAGAAAGAGAAGTTGCTGAAGCCTTTTGGCCTTTCCTCTGTCCAGAGTAGACAACAAACAATGCAGATGTTTGACGAAAATCTTTAGTAGCTTGTAAATAAAACTTTAAAGCACGAACCACGTCAAGATTGTGTAATAGATTAGGACACAGTGACGGAACAACAATCTCTTGATTGATATTCTTATTGGATACCACCTTAGGAAGAAACCCAGGTTTGCTAAATTTAAACTCCATGGCGGAGCAACAGGTTTAAACACAGGCTTGATTCTAACTAAAGCCTGACAAAACGCCTGAACGTCTGGAACATCCGCCAGACGCTTGTGCAAAAGAATAGACAGAGCAGAAACCTATCCCTTTAAGGAAATAGCTGACAATCCCTTCTCCAATCCTTCTTGGATAAAAGACAATATCCTGGGAATCCTGACTTTACTCTATGAGTAACCCTTGGATTCACACCAATGAAGATATTTACACCATATCTTATGATAGATTTTCCTGGTGACAGGCTTTCGAGCCTGAATTAAGGTATCAATGACCGAGTCGGAAAAACCACGTTTTGACAAAATCAAGCGTTCAATCTCCAAGCAGTCAGACGCAGAGAAATTAGATTTGGATGTTTGAAGGGACCTTGAAGTAGAAGGTCCTGCCTCAGCGGCAGAGTCCAAGGTGGAAAGGATGACATGTCCACCATATCTGCGTACCAAGTCCTGCGTGGCCACGCAGGAGCTATCAAAATCACTGAGGCTCTCTCCTGCTTGATCTTGGCAATCAGACGAGGGAGCAGAGGAAACGGTGGAAACACATAAGCCAGGTTGAAAGACCAAGGCGCTGCTAGAGCATCTATCAGCGCTGCCTTGGGATCCCTGGACCTGAACCCGTAACAAGGAAGCTTGGCGTTCTGACGAGACGCCATGAGATCCAGTTCTGGTTTGCCCCAAAGTTGAATCAACTGTGCAAACACCTCCGGATGGAGTTCCCACTCCCCCGGATGAAAAGTCTGTCGACTTAGAAAATCCGCCTCCCTATTCTCTACTCCTGGGATATGGATAGCTGATAGATGGCAAGAGTGAACCTCTGCCCATAGAATTATTTTTGAAACCTCCAACATTGCTAGGGAACTCCTTGTTCCCCCTTGATGGTTGATGTAAGCTACAGTTGTGATGTTGTCCGACTGAAATCTGATGAACCTGACTGCAGATAGATGAGGCCAAGCCTGAAGAGCATTGAATATCGCTCTTAGTTCCAGAATGTTTATCGGAAGGAGTGTCTCCTCCTGATTCCACAAGCCCTGAGCCTTCAGGGAGTTCCAGACTGCACCCCAGCCCAGAAGGCTGGCATCTGTCGTTACTATTGTCCAATCTGTTTTTAAACAGTCACAAAAAACTGCCACAGCTCTACTGTGGCCCTACCTGCCCATACGACTTTGGAAGGCACAAAAACCCCTTAGAGAGGTCCTATATGTTCAGGGGACTCCTTCAGGGAAGCTGGATGTCTCAAACTGCAAAAACTAATGGAAAATAGGCCCCTCCCAACCTGTACTCACAGTGAGAGGGCCTTAAAAAACTATCCCTAGGCAAAATCTAGTCAGCCATGTGGAAAAACTGGGCCCCAGAATAAAGTTTTATCACCAATATGAAATAAACGTTTATACACCTCAAGCAAACGTTATATCTATTCAGTAATGTAAGTAAATAATAAAAATATTACCATTTACAATAAGCATGATACCAGTCGTTATTAAATCACTGTAATCAGGCTTATCTTAAATAAATCCGGTATTGTCAGCATTTTCTAGCTTATCATTTCTCTAGAAAAATTTAAAACTGCACATACCTCAGAGCAGGAGATCCTGCACGCTATTCCCCCAGCTGAAGTTACCCATCTCTTCAGTTATGTGTGAGAACAGCAATGGATCTTAGTTACAACCTGCTAAGATAATCAAAGACCACAGGCAGACTCTTCTTCAACTTTCTGCCTGAGGCTAAAATAGTACAACTCCGGTACCATTTGAAAATAACAAACTTTTGATTGAAGATAAACTAGATTAATGCACCACATCTCTCTAGCTGCTTCCCTTGTCGAGAGCTGCAAGAGAATGACTGGGAGGTGGCAGTTAGGGGAGGAGCTATATAGACAGCTCTGCTGTGGGTGTTCCTCTTGCAGCTTCCTGTTGGGAAGGAGAATATCCCACAAGTAATGGATGAATCTGTGGACTGGATACACCTTACAAGAGAAATCATATATTATTTGAATAGATAAATCATAAAATAATAATGTATGAATCACAATATTGACTATAAAATGTACATCAGTATAACATGATATCAGAGTGCCCTAACCAGTTCCTAATTGATAATATATACAACAATTACAAAACATAATCATTATCAAAAAACCCAAATCGGGGCATTTGGCCAATTTGCCATCTGTTGAGGGCAAATATGTACCAGACATCGATCACGTGTGCCAAAGTGGAACACATAAACAGACATCATATATGCAGAAATGCCCAGAAATATCATATGTCCTCATCAGGGACTACCCATAAATGGCATTGGTGGATCGAATAGAAAATCTAGGTGTGTATCTATAGTAAAAACTACATAAAAATAACACATAATTAAATGGATGTATATATATTAAATATTACAGATACACCTAGATATATTGCAGGAATTCACAGGGAGACCCACTGGACACCACTACCATCTTAAAAAGCTGCCAGATCTATATTGAGATTAAGACCATTGGGATGGAGACTCTTCAAAGTGTGTATCCAGTAGGTCTCCCTCTGCCTAAGTCTGGACAATCTATTGTACAAATGGGATATAGGGATAAGTTCAATAGGACTGATAGTAAAACAGTCTATTTGGCCACTATGTAGATGGTTACAATGTCTGGGTACACTATGATTCTTGTAGTTATTTTTCATATTTCTTATATGTTCTGACCATCTGATACTAAGTCTCCTACAGGTCTTGCCCACATACTGAACCCCACATACACACGACATCAGATATACTACGTAACGGGAGGCACAAGATATATGCCCAATGATGGAAAATTGTTTCCCCGTTATGTTTGATTTAAATGTCTTTTGCTTGTGTGTTATCTTAGCACAGAGTTTACATCTTTTAGCCCCACATCTAAAAGATCTGGGCCCTATCCGATATGCAGCGTCGCCCCCAAAAGCCGGCGACGCCGAAATTTGCGCTGGTTTGGTATCACATATACGGCGTAACCTAGAAGTTACGCTCGCATATTTCTGCCTCCGCCCATAGTTTTTTGGGCCATAGGCAGGTATACCAAACCAGCGCAGTTTGGTATCCAATATACAGCGTAAGGACTTACGTGGAGAAAATGGAGAAATCTTACTCCATTTTCACCTCGCCACAAAATGCAGTCGTAGTAAGCCTTACGCTGTCTATTGGAGCCCCGTAACTCCCTAAACTACCTGCTAAATAAAACCTAACACCTAACGCATGCGCAATGTCTATCTACCTGTCAACCGCGATCCCCCGCCGCAATCCCTAATAAAGTGTTTAACCCCTAAACCGCCGCTCCCGGACCCCGCCTCCACCTACAATAAAAGTATAACCCCCTAATGTGATCCCCCTACACCGTCGCCAGCTACCTTACCTACCCCCTAAAGTGAGCCCCTACCCCGCCGCCATCTACCTTACCTACCCCCTAAAGTGAGCTCCTACCCCGCCACCATCTACTTTACCTACCCCCTAAAGTGAGCTCCTACCCCGCCGCCATCTACCTTACCTACCCCCTAAAGTGAGCCCCTTACACCGCCGCCATCTATTTTATAAATATTAACCCCTAATTTAATCCCCCTACACCGCCGCCAGCTATATTAACTATATTAACCCTAATTATATTAGGGTTAATATAGTTAATATAGTTATTATATTATATATATTAACTATATTAACCCTAATTATATTAGGGTTAATATAGTTAATATCGTTATTATATTATATATATATTAAGTATAATAACTCTATCTAACTCTAACATCCCTAACTAAATTCTTATTAAAATAGATCTAATTAATATTAATATTATTAATTAAAATATTCCTATTTAAATCTAAAAACTTACCTATAAAATAAACCCTAAGATAGCTACAATGTAATTAATAATTACATTGTAGCTATTTTAGGGTTTATATTTATTTTACAGGTAACTTGGTATTTATTTTAACTAGGTACAATAGCTATTAAATAGTTAATAACTATTTAATAGCTACCTAGTTAAAATAATTACCAATTTACCTGTAAAATAAATCCTAACCTAAGTTACAAATACACCTACACTATCAATAAATTAAATAAACTACAAATATCTAAACTAAAATTCAATAAAATAAACTAAACTAAATTACAAAAAAAACAAAACACTAAATTACAAAAAATAAAAAAAATTACAAGATTTTTAAGCTAATTACACCTATTCTAAGCCCCCTAATAAAATAATAAAGCCCCCCAAAATAAAAAAAATTCCCTACCCTATTCTAAATTTAAAAAGTTCACAGTTCTTTTAACTTACCAGCTCTTAAAAGGGCCTTTTGCGGGGCATGTCCCAAAGAAAACAGCTCTTTTGCCTGTAAAAAAAAGCAACACAATACCACCCCCTAACATTACAACCCACCACCCACATACCCCTATTCTAAACCCACCCAAACCCCCCTTAAAAAAACCTAACACTTCCCCCCTGAAGATCTCCCTACCTTGTCTTCACCTAGCTGGGCAGAATTCTTCATCCGATCCGGGCGATGTCCAATCAAGCGGCAGAGAAGTCTTCTTCCATCCGGGCGATGTCTTCAATCAAGCGGCAGCGAAGTCTTCTTCCATCCGGCGATGTCTTCAATCAAGCGGCAGTGAAGTCTTCTTCCATCCAGCGATGTCTTCAAGCAAAGCGGCATCAGCCAAACAGATTCAAGTTCAATCCAATTGGCTGAACCAATCAGCCAATCGGATTGAACTTGAATCTGATTGGCTGATTCAATCAGTCAATCAGATTTTTCTACCTTAATTCCGATAGGCTGATAGAATCCTATCAGCCAATCGGAATTCGACGGACGCCATCTTGGATGATGTCATTTAAAGGTACCTCATTCCTAGTTCAGTCTTCGTGCAGGATGGATGCTCCGTGGCGGAGGAGCGAAGAAAGAAGATTGAAGATGCCGCTTTGCTTGAAGACATCGCCGGATGGAAGAAGACTTCACTGCCGCTTGATTGAAGACATCGCCGGATGGAAGAAGACTTCACTGCCGCTTGATTGAAGACATCGCCGGATGGAAGAAGACTTCATTGCCGCTTCATTGAAGACATCGCCGGATGGAAGAAGACTTCACTGCCGCTTGATTGAAGACATCGCCCGGATGGAAGAAGACTTCTCTGCCGCTTGATTGGACATCGCCCGGATCGGATGAAGAGTTCTGCCCGGCTGGGTGAAGACAAGGTAGGGAGATCTTCAGAGGGGTAGTGTTTGTTTTTTTTAAGGGGGGTTTGGGTGGGTTTAGAATAGGGGTATGTGGGTGGTGGGTTGTAATGTTGGGGGGTGATATTGTGTGTTTTTTTTTTACAGGCAAAAGAGCTGTTTTCTTTGGGGCATTCCCCGCAATAGGCCCTTTTAAGGGCTGGTAAGGTAAAAGAAATGTTTTTTAATTTAGAATAGGGTGGGGTTTTTTTTTTTATTTTGGGGGGCTTTACTATTTTATTAGGGGGCTTAGAATAGGTGTAATTAGCTTAAAAAGCTTGTAATATTTTTTTTATTTTTTGTAATTTATTGTTTGTTTTTTTGTAATTTAGTTTAGTCTATTTTATTGAATTTTAGTTTAGATATTTGTAGTTTATTTAATTTATTGATAGTGTAGGTGTATTTGTAACTTAGGTTAGGATTTATTTTACAGATAAATTGGTAATTATTTTAACTAGGTAGCTATTAAATAGTTATTAACTATTTAATAGCTATTGTACCTAGTTAAAATAAATGCCAAGTTACCTGTAAAATAAATATAAACCCTAAAATAGCTACAATGTAATTATTAATTACATTGTAGCTATCTTAGGGTTTATTTTATAGGTAAGTATTTAGATTTAAATAGGAATATTTTAATTAATAATATTAATATTAATTAGATCTATTTTAATAAGAATTTAGTTAGGGATGTTAGAGTTAGATAGGGTTATTATACTTAAAATATATATATATATATATATATATATATATATATATATATAAATATATAATATAATAACGATATTAACTATATTAACCCTAATATAATTAGGGTTAATATAGTTAATATATATAATATAACTATATTAACTAAATTAACCCTAATATAATTAGGGTTAATATAGTTAATATAGCTGGCGGCAGTGTAGGGGGATTAAATTAGGGGTTAATATTTTTAAAATAGATGGCAGCGGTGTAAGGGGCTCAGTTTAGGGGGTAGGTAAGGTAGATGGCGGCGGGGTAGGGGCTCACTTTAGGGGGTAGGTAAGGTAGATGGCGGCGGGGTAGGGGCTCACATTAGGGGGTTATAGATTTAATATAGCTGGCGGCGGGGTCCGGGAGCGACGGTTTAGGGGTTAATACATTTTCTACTGTTAGGATAGTGAGGGGGGATAGCGGATAGAGAGTTAAACGTGTCGGGCTATGTTTGGGAGGCGTGTTAGACATTATGGGTGATTTTATAACTGCGCCGGAAGTTTCTAAAGTGCCGTAAGTCACTGGCGACTCCAGAAATTTGTACTTACGCATATTTCTGGACATCGCTGGTTTGTCAGACTTACGGCACTTTAGCCTTTGACGGTGCTGTATATAGGATAGCTCGAGTTGCGAGCTGAAACTGCGGGTGACGGGGGTTCCCTCGCTTGCGCCGCAAACTATGATCTTTATCGGATCGCGCCCCTTATCGGTAAAGCTCCTACTCACTTGTGGTTATTAGCGATCTTATGTTTCACAAACTTACTAGGAGCCAGCATAGTCTTTAAACTAGGCACTTTTTTATAAACTATTCTAGGTTTACTTCCTAATAAATTCCCCAAAATGGGGTCCTTTTTAGGATGCCCCAATGTTTATTAATAATTTGTCGTATTAGTTTATGATGACAGTTATATTCAGTAATAAAAGGAGTAAAATTTTCCATCAAATTGGATCGCACTTTATTGATCCTATTAAAGTAATCTTCTCTTTTGTCCTGTGTGGCTCTTTTATAGCCATTATAATGTTTATCGCTAAAGCGTTCTTTAAGTATCACGCTTTGGACCTCATAGTCTGCTAGGTCCAAAACGTGATACTTAAAGAACGCTTTAGCGAGAAACATTATCCATCATATATTGTAGACAAAACCTTTACCAAACCATCCTAAAGAAAGTATAAAATCCTAGGAATTCTAAAAGAATGCCAAGAATAACCATGATATGAACATCATGAAATATAGATTTTCTAAACCTGAAAATAAATTCCCCTTGAAACAGACTTACGAGCCTGTATCATAATACTAAAAACTGAGTCAGAGAAACCTCTATGACTAAGCACTTAAGCGTACAATTTTCATGCCTTCAAATTAAGAGATTTGAGATCCCGATGGAAAAAACGGCCCCTGAAAAAGAAGGTCTGGCCTTAAGGGAAGTAGCCAAGGCTGGCAACTGGACATTCTGACAAGGTCCGCATATTGAAACCTGAGAGGCCAAGCTGGTGCTATCAGAAACACATAAAATTGTTCCATTATGATCTTGGAGATCACCTTTGGGGGGGGGGGGGGGGGAACGGAAGCAGAAAAAAGTATACAGGTTGGTAAAAACCAAGGAAATGCTAGAGCATCCCCCAACTCTGCCTGAGGATCCTTGGACCTAGAAAAATATATGAAAGGCTTTTCATTTAGATGAGAGACCATCAGATCTATTGCTAGAGGACAAGATGAAATAAACACATCTGGATGGAAAGCACTCCCCCAGATATAAAGTCTGAAGGCCAAGATAATCCCCTTCCCAATTGTCTACACCTGGGATATGAATAGCAGAAATTAGACAAGAGTTGGATTCCATCCAAGAAAGTATCCAAGATACGTCCTCCATAAATGAAGGACTGTGAGTCCCTCCTTAATGATTGACATATGCAACTGTTGCTATATTGTCTGTTTACAAACCAATGTAAAAAACTGTCTCTTCAATAGAGACCGCACCTGAAGAGCCCTGAAAATAACATGGAGTTCTAAAATATAAATTAGTAACCTCACCTCTTGAGGTTTCCAAACCCCTAGTGCTGTCAGAGACTCTCAGACAGCTCCGCCACCTGAAAAACGTGCATCTGTTGAGAATACAGAACAGGTAGGATGAACAAATGAGGCCCCCTGAACAATAAGGTGATAGTCCAACCACCAAATTAGAGAGAAAAGAGTGTTGGAATTTAAGTATATCAGTTGTGGTATCTGAAACTAATCCCTGCACCTATGGTGCAACATGCAAAGCTATAGAGCCCTCAAACGAAAATGAGCAAAGAGGATTGCACATGATGCTACAGTCATGAGACCTAAAACCTATCATGCACATAACCATTGAAGGAAATAATAGAGACTGAAGGTTTTAGACAAACTAAAATTAACTTCATTTGTCTCAAGTCTATCAGAGAAAGAACCATAGATACTAAAATCTATCTGGAAACCGAAAAAAGGTGACCCTTGTCTAAGGAATCAAAAACACTATTGTGAATTGATCCTACAACCATGTCTAAAAGAAACCACACTAGATGTTTCAAGAGAGATTCTGCTAAATGAAAAGATTAAAGCTAATACCAAATATCATCCAAACAAAGAAACACTGCAATACCCTGCTCTCTGAATACAGATAGAAGGGCACCAAAAATATTTGAAAAGAATCTGTGAGCTGCCGCTAGCCCAAAAGGACAGGGGATAAATTGGTAATGCTTATCTAGAAAAAAGAATCTCAGCAAACAATAGTGGTCTGAAAAAATAGAAAATAAGTGTCATGTAAGTCTATTGTGGACATGAAGTAACCTTGCTAAACAGAAAGACAAAATAGTCCCCATAGTCACCATCATTAAAGTTAGGACTCTTCCAAAACAATATAAAAAATTCAGGGGCGCGATCCGATATACGGCATAGTTTGCGGCGCAAGCGAGGGAACCCGCATCGCCCGCAGTTTCAGCTCGCATCTCGAACTATCCAATATACGGCGCCGTCAGTTGCT
The DNA here is from genome assembly GCF_027579735.1 of Bombina bombina. Lineage (NCBI taxonomy): Eukaryota > Metazoa > Chordata > Amphibia > Anura > Bombinatoridae > Bombina > Bombina bombina. The sequence goes on from NC_069510.1 coordinate 142,113,223, forward strand.
AACGTGCCGTAAGTCGGATAAACCAGCGATGTCCAGAAATCTGCGCAAGTACAAATTTCTGGCGTCGCCAGTGACTTACGGCACGTTAGAAACTGCCGGCGCCTAAAAAACCTGAATAAAGTATGAAATCACCCGTACTGTCTAACACACCTCCCAAACATAGCCCGACACGTCTAACACGCCTCCCTAACATAGCCCGACACGTCTAACCCTCTATCCGCTATCCCCCCTCACTATCCTAACATTAAAATATGTATTAACCCCTAAACCGCCGCTCCCGGACCCCGCCACCAGCTATATTAAATATATAACCCCCTAAAGTGAGCCCCTACCCCGCTGACATCTACCTTACCTACCCCCTAAAGTGAGCCTCTACCCCGCCGCCATCTATTTTAAAATTATTAACCCCTAATTTAATCCCCCTACCCCGCCACCATCTATATTAAATTATTTAACCCCTAAAATACTAAACTATCCCTACCACTAAACCTAAGTCTAACCCTACAAATAGCCCTGAAAAGGGCTTTTTGCGTGGCATTGCCCCAAAGTAACAGCTCTTTTGCCAGCCCTTAAAAGGGCTTTTTGCGGGGCATGCCCCAAAGAATTCAGCTCTTTTACCAGTCCTTAAAAGGGCTTTTGGTGGGGCTTTGTCACAATGTAAACTGCTCTTTTGCCTACAATCTACATCCCCCTACACCGCGGCCACCTATAATAAACGTATTAACCCCTAATCTAATCCCCCTACACCGCCGCCAGCTATATTAACTATATCTTGGATGACGTCATTTAAAGGTACCTCATTCTTCGTTCAGTCGTCGGCCGGGATGGATGCTCCGCGTTGGTGGAGCGAAGAAAGAAGATTGAAGATGTCGCTTGATGGAAGATGCTGCCGGATTGAAGAATACTTTGCTGCCGCTTGGATAAAGACATCGCCGGGATGAAGAATTCTTCTTTGCCGCTTGGATAGACATCGCCCGGATCGGATGAGGAGTTCGGCCCGGCGTGGTGAAGATAAGGTAGGGAGATCTTCAGGGGGTAGTGTTAGGTTTATTTAAGGGGGGTTTGGGTTAGATTAGGGGTATGTGGGTGGTGGGTTGTAATGTTGGGGGGTGGTATTGTGTTTTTTTTTTTCAGGCAAAAGAGCAGTTTTCTTTGGGGCATGCCCCGCAAAAGGCCCTTTTAAGGGCTGGTAAGGTAAAAGAGCTTTGGACTTTTTTTTAATTTAGAATAGGGTAGGGAAATTTTTTTATTTTGGGGGGCTTTCTTATTTTATTAGGGGGCTTAGAATAGGTGTAATTAGCTTAAAAATCTTGTAATCTTTTTTTTATTTTTTGTAATTTAGTGTTTGTTTGTTTTTTGTAATTTAGTTTAGTTTATTTAATTGTATTTTTAGATAGATATTTGTAGTTTATTTAATTTATTGATAGTGTAGGTGTATTTGTAACTTAGGTTAGGATTTATTTTACAGGTAATTGGGTAATTATTTTAACTAGGTAGCTATTAAATAGTTAATAACTATTTAATAGCTATTATACCTAGTTAAAATAATTAACAATTTACCTGTAAAATAAATATAAACCCTAACATAGCTACAATGTAATTATTAATTATATTTTAGCTATCTTAGGGTTTATTTTATAGGTAAGTATTTAGATTTAAATAGGAATATTTTAGTTTATAATATGAATTTTATTTATTTAATAAGAATTTAGTTAGGGGTGTTAGGGTTAGATAGAGTTAATATAGTTAATATAAATACTATAGTAACTATATTAACCCTAATATAATTAGGGTTAATATAGATAATATAGCTGGCGGCGGGGTAGGTAGATTAAATTAGGGGTTAATAATTTTAATATAGATGGCGGCGGTGTAAGGGGCTTACATTAGGGGTTAATACTATTAATATAGGTGGCGGCGGTGTAGGGAGGGCAGGTTATAGGGCAAAATAGCTGTTTACTTTGGGGCAAAGCCCCGAAAAAGGCTCTTTTAAGGGCTGGTAATAGAGATAATTATTTTAGGGGGATTAGATTAGGGGTTAATAATATTAATATAGCTGGCGGCGGTATAGGGGATTAGATTATGGGGTTAATAATTTTTATATAGGTGGCGGCGGTGTAAGGGGTCAGATTAGGGGATAGATAAGGTAGATGGCGGCAGTGTAAGGGGTTCACATTAGGGGATAGATCAGGTAGATGGTGGCGGTTTTAGGGGCTCACAGTAGGGGGTTAGTTTATGTAGATGGCGGCGGTTTAGGGGTTAAATACTTTATTAGGGATTGCGGCGGGGGATCGCGGTTGACAGGGAGATAGACATTGTGCATGCGTTAGGTGTTAGGTTTTATTTAGCAGATCGCGGTTGACAGGTAGATAGACATTGCGCATGCGTTAGGTGTTAGGTTTATTTAGCAGCTAGTTTAGGGAGTTACGGTGCCCCAATACTCAGCGTAAGGCTTCTTACGGCTGCTTTTTGTGGCGAGGTGAAAATGGAGTAAGATTTCTCCATTTTCGCCACGTAAGTTCTTACGCTGTATATTGGATACCAAACTGTGCTGGTTTGGTATACCTGCCTATGGCCCAAAAAACTACGGGCAACGGCAGAAATATACGAGCGTAACTTCTAGGTTACGCCGTATATGTGATACCAAACCAGCGCAAATATTGGCGTCGCCAGCTTTTGCGGGCGACGATTTTTATCGGATCAAGCCCCAGATCCAGAATTGATTTTTTTTTTCATTAGGACAAAGAATAGATTTGAATAGAAACCAAAAACTCTGTTCCTGCAGAGAGACTGGAACCATCATCCTTGAAAACTCTAACTCTGAAACATATTTCACAGAGTTTGTTATAGCATAGAAAATAATCTTTCCATGGGAGGTTTTTATTCTTAAACCTAAACAATACTCCTGAGAAAAATAACTGTCCAAAAGTGTTGAAATAAATACAATCTACCCCACACCAGTAGAACTGGATAAAAGACTGCACCTTCATGCAGTCTTAGGGGCTGATATGAATTAATTATAAGACTTAGAATTTAATCAAATATAGAAAAAAATCTAAATCAGAGTCAAAGTACTTAGGGGAATGAAAAAACAATTGGAAGTTTTAAAAAATCACCCTTAGCTTTCTAAACTTGGAGCAGAAAAATAATCCCTTTCCCCCAGTAATAGGGGAAACAATAAAATCCAATAGAAAAACCTTTAAAAATAACTATCCTAAAATAATAAGATAGTAATCTAAATATAAACACCATATTAGAAATGTAAGCCATAAAACTCTTCTAGTAAAAAAGGCTAAAACAAAGGTTTAATATCAGATAAAATGACATAGCATTATAAATGAAATGATTAGCATGCTGAAGAAAAAGAACAATGCTTAGACAAATTTAAAATCTGACAACTAAATTGTCCAAACAAAAAGTTGAAACAGCAGCAACATTAGCCATAGAAATGGCAGGTTTAAAAATATGGCCAGGGGGGCGGAGCCTGGCTGTGCAGGAGAATGGCCGCGTCTACTTAGTGCTCCTGAGCCAAAAGCTGACCTAAAGCTAACAAAGTTATTAATGAGAGTAAAAATTTGATCTAATCTGAGCCCAAGAACCGAGGGGACAAACCGGAACTGGCAACGGACCTTCTGAGAGAAGAAATCTGAATGACATATTGATCTCCTACAGTAGGCCGCAACCCATCTAGAGATTGACGCACGCTGTGCATACTGGAGCTTCACATTGCACCACAGTGCACGGCATACACGTTGCCTCCGGAACCAGAGACTTCTGAACGAGGGGCTGTTTGCGTGACTGCACAGTTACCTGCCAGGAGTTGCTGGGACCGGATTATCCGAACAGCCGCATCTACAACAGTTACAAGAGCATAGAGCCAGTAAGTAGTGGATATCACTGGAGCATATTATGGGATAGGTTACATAAAGAGCTGACTCCACTGTGATAAAATAGTGCATTACTTACACTGAGGACTTAGAGGCCTGGCAGCAGAAAAGACTACAGTAAACACTTAAAGTGGGCCTATGGTCCTCTGTGACGCAACTATCTAAAAGAGACTGAGCCCTCAAGTTCATCTCACTGGCAAAAATATACTGAGTACGTTTACTTTCACATAAAGGTTACAGATCTGTGCAGCTAAGACTCTGCCATGGATTATAACTTAAAGTGGATTGTATATGTTCTCTTTACCAGCCACACATTTGCTCAGCAAGTAATAGATGCAGTGTTGGGAGCATCTGACTGTGTGTGAGTGCACGGATTTTTGTTGGTATAGCAGCTGCAAAAAGAGCTTTATTGTTATTTTATATAACTGGTCCCAGTGTAGCAGGCAGAAATGGCCCAAAAGAAGCAGAATACCCCAGAAAAAGGGACAAAGACAAGAAATATGAATTACTATATTAAAGGCACAGAAACACAAACAAGTGAAGATACCCAAGCACAAATGTCCCATAGGGAAGATGATCCTGCTCAAACCACCTCAGTCCCACCACAGTATGTCACAAAACATGACCTGAAGTGTCTTTCATAAAAAGAAATACATAAAAGAGATTGCATCAGAAATTAAAAATGCATTTAATGAGTTGAAACGTGACGTCAAGGAACTATCACAAAGAGTCACAAATGTTGAAAATTCAAACAGCAAATTGCAGGAGCAGCTGAAGGAAACTACTTCCCAGACACAACAAAATACAAATATGGTCTAGAGCCTCCTGGAAAGAATAGAAGATTTAGACAAAGGCAGCCGGCGGAATAATTTAAGAGTAAGGGGTATTCCGGAATCAGTCAATCCAACTGCTTTTGTCAGGATTTGACTTAAGGTCTGTACCTTTAAGTCAGGATCTCCGCCTCTCCTTTATTCCCTATTTAAGTTTCTCCTTTCCCAGATTGCATTGCTTGATTATTGCATACTGAGGGAAGTTTGCTCAAATCTCCCTAAGTCTCTACTTCAAAGATTAAGCTGACGATATTACTATATAACACTCAGAATAAAACTACAAACTTTTCTCCTAACAATCTATTTAACTGCTGACCGGAGTTTCATCTTTACCTGAATTGGAGAAATCTGCTTTATCCTCTGCTGCAACTTAATGCAGCGCTTGCACAGCTTCAGAGTGCTTACACAGAACCGGTGACGTCACTCACGCAATCCTTTAACCTCAGGGCGCAGCGCGCCAGACTTTGGAGACACGTTGAGTACTCAGCAGGGAACAACTCCGAACTTCAAATCACTAGCTGCAGTCTATACGATAACAACTAAGGTATGTGCACTACGATTAAGCCTTAAAGCATGCTAAGAAAGAAAACTCAATCTGTATCATAATGTTTATTTAAACACTCCTAATGTTTCACCCTCTCCACCTCGTGAATAAAACCTCATATAGGACTGATCCGGAACGCTGCACAAACTCTGCCAAATTCAAATGCAGCATTCCTGCCTCAACACTCTGTGTATTTCGTCCAAGGAACTCTTGTATGTTCATAATGATATACAAAATGAAAGTCTTTTTGTCAATACACAGAAACATTAATTACATAACAAATTTTTGCTAACCACTCTATTTTGATAATAATTATATCATTAAACAATACATATTCTTAACCTTTATTTCTGATGAATCTTATAATGCAGCTAAATGTAAATTAACCTTATCTTTACTCTTATGAGATTTCTCAAGCTGATAGTATTTCAGTTTTGAGTTTTATTTATTCACACATCCTACAATAATATTTGCTTTCATACAGGTTCCCTTTAACCAAGATATGATTACTGGGAGATAATGAAAGCATACACTCAGTAACATAGTGATAATACTTTATACAAGTACAAAGAATAACTTAAATTATCACAGCTTTACAGGGCTATTTACAAGACCTCTTCAGGACGATTAAGGGCACCCCACTGGCACCTGAGGTAATGATAGAAAGGGCCCACAGGACACTGCGCACCAAACCGTCGCCAAAAGCCTCTCAAAGTGACGTTATCCTCAGAATGCTAAACTACAAGGATAAAGAGGAGATACTCCCCTGCAGTAGAAACAAACATCCTGTGCAACATGCTGGAATTTCCCTACAATTTGTTTCAGATCTTTGCCATGCCACTTTCAGGAAGCGCAGAGAACTTTGCTTTCTTACAACTGCCCTGCAGGACAACAAGATCCTTTATAGATGGGTATTCCCCACCTGTTCAGTAGCTTCTAAAGGAGACAAAACAGCAATATATCGGTCACTGTCAGATTTGGATGTGTTCTGCTCAACATTGGGTATCACACCACCCCACCCAGATAATATGATGAACCCATCTCTGAATGTAGCTGAAAACTAGCGTTAGATCTGAAATGGTAGGTAAGATGTTAAACCTGGTCCCTCTGGGCCAACCTGCTGGGGTTGGGACAATACCATAGAAAGACTGCCTTGATCAGGGTTGCAGTTTGCTTGCCCTTATCCATATGATTACTGTTCCACTATTGCCAGTATCTGTCTTTCCCTGCCCCACTGGAGATACCCTGTTGGGACTAGAAACAAAATGTATGCTTACCTGATAAATTTATTTCTCTTGTGGTGTATCCAGTCCACGGGTTCATCCATTACTTGTGGGATATTCTTCTTCCCAACAGGAAGTTGCAAGAGGACACCCACAGCAGAGCTGTCTATATAGCTCCTCCCCTAACTGCCACCCCCAGTCATTCGACCGAAGACAAGCAAGAAAAAAGGAGAAACTATAGGGTGCAGTGGTGACTGTAGTTTAAAAATAAAAAACACCTGCCTTAAAATGACAAATGTATCCAGTCCACGGGTTCATCCATTACTTGTGGGATACCAATACCAAAGCTTGAGGACACGGATGAAGGGAGGGACAAGGCAGGCACTTAAACGGAAGGCACCACTGCCTGTAAGACCTTTCTCCCAAAAATAGCCTCCGAAGAAGCAAAAGTATCGAATTTGTAGAATTTAGAAAAAGTGTGAAGCGAAGACCAAGTCGCCGCCTTACAAATCTGTTCAACAGAGGCCTCATTTTTAAAAGCCCATGTGGAAGCCACCGCTCTAGTGGAATGAGCTGTAATTCTTTCAGGAGGCTGCTGGCCAGCAGTCTCATAAGATAAGCGGATTATGCTTCTCAGCCAAAAAGAAAGAGAAGTTGCCGAAGCCTTTTGGCCTCTCCTCTGTCCGGAGTAGACAACAAACAAAGCAGATGTTTGACGAAAATCCTTCATAGCTTGTAAATAATACTTTAAAGCACGAACCACATCAAGATTGTGTAAAAGACGTTCCTTCTTTGAGGAAGGATTAGGACATAATGAAGGAACAACAATCTCCTGATTGATGTTCTTATTAGATACTACCTTAGGAAGAAACCCAGGTTTGGTACGCAAAACTACCTTATCTGCATGGAATATCAGATAAGGGGAATCACACTGTAAAGCAGATAACTCCGAAACTCTTCGAGCTGAGGAGATAGCTACCAGAAACAGAACTTTCCAAGATAAAAGTTTAATATCTATGGAATGCAAAGGTTCAAATGGAACCCCTTGAAGAACTTTAAGAACTAAATTTAAACTCCATGGCGGAGCAACAGGTTTAAACACAGGCTTAATACTAACTAAAGCCTGACAAAACGCCTGAACGTCTGGAACCTCAGCCAGACGTTTGTGCAAAAGAATAGACAGAGCAGAAATCTGTCCCTTTAAGGAACTAGCAGAAAATCCTTTCTCCAATATCTCTTGGACAAAGGATAAGATTCTAGGAATCCTGACTTTACTCCATGAGTAACCCTTGGATTCACACCAATGAAGATATTTACACCATATCTTATGATAGATTTTCCTGGTGACAGGCTTTTGAGCCTGAATTAAGGTATCAATGACCGACTCGGAAAAACCACGCTTTGATAGAATCAAGCGTTCAATCTCCAAGCAGTCAGATGTAGAGAAATTAGATTTGGATGTTTGAAAGGACCTTGAAGAAGAAGGTCCTGCCTCAGCGGCAGAGTCCATGGTGGAAAGGATGACATGTCCACCAGATCTGCATACCAAGTCCTGCGTGGCCACGCAGGAGCTTTTAAAATCACTGAAGCTCTCTCCTGCTTGATCTTGGCAATCAGACGAGGGAGCAGAGGAAACGGTGGAAACACATAAGCCAGGCTGAAGGACCAGGGCGCTGCTAGAGCATCTATCAGCGCTGCCTTGGGATCCCTGGACCTGGACCCGTAACGAGGAAGCTTGGCGTTCTGACGAGACGCCATGAGATCCAGTTCTGGTTTGCCCCATAGTTGAATCAACTGGGCAAATACCTCTGGATGGAGCTCCCACTCCCCCGGATGAAAAGTCTGCCGACTTAGGAAATCCGCCTCCCAGTTCTCTACTCCTGGGATATGGATAGCTGAGAGATGGCAAGAGTGAACCTCTGCCCATAGAATTATCTTTGAAACCTCCAAAATAGCCAGGGGGCTCCTTGTACCCCCCTGATGGTTGATATAGGCTACAGTCGTGATGTTGTCCGACTGAAATCTGATGAACCTGACCGCAGCTAGCTGAGGCCAAGCCTGAAGAGCATTGAATATCGCCTTAGTTCCAAAATGTTTATCGGAAGGAGGGCTTGCTCCTGAGTCCACGAACCCTGAGCCTTCAGGGAGTTCCAGACTGCGCCCCAGCCCAGAAGGCTGGCATCTGTCGTCACTATAGTCCATTCTGGCCTGCGTAAGCCCATTCCCCTGGACAGATGGACCCGAGATAGCCACCAGAGAAGAGAGTCCCTGGTCTCTTGATCCAGATTTAGCAGAGGGGACAAATCTGTGTAATCCCGATTCCACTGATTGAGCATGCAAAGTTGCAGTGGTCTGAGATGTAGGCGGGCAAATGGAACTATGTCCATTACTGCTACCATTAAGCCCATTACCTCCATACACTGAGCCACTGAAAGCTGAGAAGTGGAATAAAGAGCACAGCAGGAAATTAGAAGCTTTGACAACCTGACCTCTGTCAGAAAAATCTTAATTTCTACTGAATCTATCAGAGTTCCTAGGAAGGAAACTCTTGTGAGAGGGGAGAGATAACTCTTTTCTTAGTTCACCTTCCACCCATGAGATCTCAGGAATGCCAGAACAATGTCCGTATGGGACTTGGCGATTTGAAAATTCGACGCCTGTATCAGAATGTCGTCTAGGTAAGGAGCCACCGCTATGCCTCGTGGCCTTAGAACCGCCAGTAGGGACCCTAGAACCTTCGTAAAGATTCTTGGTGCCGTGGCTAACCTGAAGGGAAGAGCCACAAACTGGTAATGCCTGTCTAGGAAGGCAAACCTGAGAAACCGATGATGATCTCTGTGTATCGGAATGTCGAAATAAGCATCCTTTAAGTCCACGGTAGTCATATATTGACCCTCCTGGATCATAGGTAGGATGGTTCGAATAGTCTCCATCTTGAAGGATGGGACCCTGAGAAATTTGTTTAGGATCTTGAGATACAAGATTGGTCTGAAAGTTCCCTCTTTTTTGGGAACTATAAACAGATTTGAATAGAATCCTTGCCCCTGTTCCTCCCTTGGAACTGGGTGGATCACTCCCATAACCAGAAGGTCTTGAACGCAACGTAAGAATGCCTCTCTCTTTATCTGGTTTGCAGATAATTGTGAGAGATGAAATCTCCCCTTTGGAGATGAGGCTTTGAAATCCAGAAGATATCCCTGGGTAACAATCTCCAGAGCCCAGGGATCCTGGACATCTCTTGCCCAAGCCTGGGCGAAGAGAGAAAGTCTGCCCCCTACTAGATCCGGTCCCGGATCGGGGGCTACTCCTTTATGCTGTCTTAGAGGCAGCAGCAGGTTTTTTGGCCTGCTTTCCCTTGTTCCAAGCCTGGTTAGGTCTCCCGACTGGCTTGGACTGGGCAAAATTTCCTTCTTGTTTTACAGTAGAGGAAGTTGAAGCTGCGCCACTCTTGAAGTTACGAAAGGAACGAAAATTAGTCTGTTTGGTCCTTAATTTGTTGGACCTATCCTGGGGAAGGGCGTGGCCTTTTCCTCCAGTAATATCAGAAATGATCTCCTTCAGTCCAGGCCCGAATAGGGTCTGCCCTTTGAAGGGGATGTTGAGAAGCTTAGACTTTGAAGTAACATCAGCTGACCAGGATTTAAGCCATAGCACCCTACGCGCCTGAATGGCAAAACCTGAATTCTTAGCCGTTAGCTTTGTTAAATGAAAAACGGCATCAGAAATAAATGAATTGGCTAACTTAAGAGCTTTAAACCTGTATAGGATATCATCCAACGGGGTCTCCACCTGTAGAGCCTCTTCAAGAGACTCGAACCAGAAAGCCACTGGGGCAATGCATGCAAGAGGCTGGAGAATAAAACCTTGTTGTATAAAGATTTTCTTAAGGAAACACTCTAATTTTTTATCCATTGGATCTAGGAAAGCACAACTGTCCTCGACGGGGATAGTTGTACGCTTAGCTAGGGTAGAGACTGCTCCCTCCACCTTAGGGACCGTCTGCCACGAGTCCCGTGTAGCGGCATCTATGGGAAACATCTTTTTAAAAGCAGGAGGGGGAGAGAACGGTACACCTGGTCTATCCCATTCCTTCGTAATAATTTCTGAAAACCTCTTAGGGATTGGAAAAACATCAGTGTAAACAGGCACTGCAAAGTATTTGTCCATTTTACACAATTTCTCTGGGACTACAATGGTGTCACAGTCATCCAGAGTTGATAAAACCTCCCTGAGCAACAAGCGGAGGTGTTCAAGCTTAAATTTAAATGCTGTCATTTCAGAGTCAGACTGAAGTAACGCCTTCCCTGAATCAGAAATGTCACCCACAGATAGAAGCTCTCCTGCTTCGGGTTCTGTACATTGTGAGGGTATATCAGACATAGCTACTAAAGCATCAGAAAGCTCTGTATTTGTTCTAGCCCCAGCGCTGTCTCGCTTTCCTTGTAGCCCTGGCAGTTTGGACAATACCTCTGTGAGGGTATGATTCATAACTGCCGCAGTAAGGTTAACGCATTGGACGCGCCAGATGTACTTGGCGTCACTTGCACGGGATATATAGGTTCTGACACATTGGGAGAGCTAGGTGGTTTAACCTCCCTTTTGTCAGTCTGAGAAACCTCTGGTGATAAATCTTTAAAACCCATAATATGGTCATTATAACTTATAGAAAGGTCAGTGCATTTGGTACACATTCTAAGAGGGGGTTCCACAATGGCTTCTAAACATAATGAACAAGGAGTTTCCTCTATGTCAGACATGTTTAACAGACTAGTAATGAGACCAGCAAGCTTTGAAAACACTTTAATAAATGTGAAAAAGCAATTAAACAAAAACGGTACTGAGAGAAAAAAACTACTCTGCTGTGGCTCCTACCTGCCCTTAAACATGATTTTTGCAGGGAAAAAAACCCTCTATAGTGGTCCTAGATGCCAGAGGACTCCTTTAGGGAAGCTGGATATCTCAGTCTGAATATCAACTGCTCATAAAGAGCGCGGAAATAGGCCCCTCCCGCCATGCACTCAATGTCAGAGGGCCTTAAAAAAGTACTCCAAGGAGTAATCTAACAAGCCATGTGGAAAACTAGGACCCAAATAAAGATGTATCACCCTCAGAGAAAAAATGTTTTTTCTGTAAGTTATGCAAACGTTTTTACACTAAGTAATATGAGAGTTAACATGAATATTACCCATATCTTGTAAGCATGATCCCATTCGTTGTTAAATTACTGTATCAGGCTTACCTCAAATATACCAGGTATTGTCAGCATTTTCTAGACCTTATCATCTCTCTAGAAAAAACACAATTTATGCTTACCTGATAAATTTATTTCTCTTGTGGTGTATCCAGTCCATGGATCATCCATTACTTGTGGGATATTCTCCTTCCCAACAGGAAGTTGCAAGAGGACACCCACAGCAGAGCTGCTATATAGCTCCTCCCCTAACTGCCATATCAAGTCATTCGACCGAAACAAGCCGAGAAAGGAGAAACCATAGGGTGCAGTGGTGACTGTAGTTTAATCTAAAATTTTGACCTGCCTTAAAATGACAGGGCGGGCCATGGACTGGATACACCACAAGAGAAATAAATTTATCAGGTAAGCATAAATTGTGTTTTCTCTTGTAAGGTGTATCCAGTCCACGGATCATCCATTACTTGTGGGATACCAATACCAAAGCTAAGGTACACGGATGAAGGGAGGGACAAGGCAGGTACTTAAACGGAAAGTACCATTGCCTGTAAAACCTTTCTCCCAAAAATAGCCTCCGAAGAAGCAAAAGTATCAAATTTGCAAAAAGTATGAAGCGAAGACCAAGTCACCGCCTTGCAAATCTGTTCAACAGAAGCCACAGCTCTAGTAGAATGAGCTGTAATCCTTTCAGGAGGCTGCTGTCCAGCAGTCTCATAGGCTAAGCGGATTATGCTTCTTAGCCAAAAAGAAAGAGAGGTTGCCGAAGCCTTTTGACCTCTTCTCTGTCCAGAGTAAACAACAAACAAAGCAGATGTTTGACGAAAATCTTTAGTAGCTTGTAAGTAAAACTTTAAAGCACGAACCACGTCCAGATTATGTAAAAGACGTTCCTTCTTTGAAGAAGGATTAGGACACAATGATGGAACAACAATCTCTTGATTGATATTCTTAGTAGATACCACCTTAGGCAAAAACCCAGGTTTTGTACGCAGAACTACCTTATCTGCATGGAAGATCAGATAAGGAGAATCACATATTAAAGCAGATAACTGGGAGACTCTACGAGCCGAGGAAATAGCCATCAAAAAAAAGAACTTTCCAAGATAAAAGCTTGATATCTATGGAATGAAGAGGTTCAAACGGAACCCCTTGAAGAACTTTAAGAACCAAATTTAAGCTCCATGGGGGAGCAACAGGTTTAAATACAGGCTTGATTCTAACCAACGCCTGACAAAACGCCTGAACGTCTGGAACATCCGCCAGACGCTTGTGCAAAAGAATAGACAGTGCAGAGATCTGTCCCTTCAAAGAACTAGTTGACAATCCTTTCTCCAATCCTTCTTGGAGAAAAGATAATATCCTGGGAATCCTGACCTTACTCCATGAGTAGCCCTTGGATTCACACCAATAAAGATATTTACGCCATATCTTATGGTAGATTTTCCTGGTAACAGGCTTTCGTGCCTGTATTAAGGTATCAATGACAGACTCGGAGAAGCCACGCTTTGATAAAATCAAGCGTTCAATCTCCATGCAGTCAGTCTCAGAGAAATTAGATTTGGATGATTGAAAGGACCTTGAAATAGAAGGTCTCGTCTCAGAGGCAGAGTCCAAGGTGGAAAGGATGACATGTCCACTAGGTCTGCATACCAGGTCATGCGTGGCCACGCAGGCGCTATCAAAATCACTGATGCTCTCTCCTGCGTGATTTTGGCAATCAGTCGAGGGAGCAGAGGAAACGGTGGAAACACGTAAGCCAGGTTGAAAGACCAAGGCGCTGCTAGAGCATCTATCAGCATCGCTTCCGGGTCCCTGGTCCTGGATCCGTAATAAGGAAGCTTGGCGTTCTGGCGAGACGCCATGAGATCCAGTTCTGGTTTGCCCCAACGATTAATCAATTGAGCAAACACCTCCGGATGGAGTTCCCACTCCCCCGGATGAAAAGTCTGACGACTTAGAAAATCCGCCTCCCAGTTCTCTACACCTGGGATATAGATCGCTGATAGGTAGCAAGAGTGTTTCTCTGCCCAGCGAATTATTTTGGAGACTTCTAACATCGCTAGGGAACTCCTTGTTCCCCCTTGATGGTTGATGTAAGCCACAGTCGTGATGTTGTCCGACTGAAATCTGATGAACCTCAGGGTTGTTAACTGAGGCCAAGCCTGAAGAGCATTGAATATTGCCCTCAATTACAGAATATTTATTGGGAGGAGTTTGTCCTCCTGAGTCCACGATCCCTGAGCCTTCAGGGAGTTCCAGACTGCACCCCAACCTAGAAGGCTGGCATCTGTAGTTACAATTGTCCAATCTGGCCTGCGAAAGGTCATACCTTTGGACAGATGGACCCGAGATAGCCACCAGAGAAGAGAATCTCTGGTCTCTTGATCCAGATTTAGTAGAGGGGACAAATCTGTGTAATTCCCATTCCACAGACTGAGCAGGCATAGTTGCAGCGGTCTGAGATGTAGGCGCGCAAACGGAACTATGTCCATTGCCGCTACCATTAAGCCGATTACCTCCATGCACTGAGCCACCAAAGGGCGCAGAATAGAATGGAGAACACGGCAAGAATTTAGAAGTTTTTATAACCTGGACTCCGTCAGGTAAATTTTCATTTCTACAGAATCTATCAGAGTCCCTAGGAAGGAAACTCTTGTGAGGGGGGATAGAGAACTCTTTTCCTCGTTCACTTTCCACCCGTGCAACCTCAGAAATGCCAGAACTATGTCCGTATGGGACTTGGCAATTTGGAAATTTGACGCCTGTATCAGGATGTCGTCTAGATAAGGGGCCACTGCTATGCCCCGCGGCCTTAGGACCGCCAGAAGCGACCCCAGAACCTTTGTAAAAATTCTTGGGGCTGTAGCTAACCCGAAGGGAAGAGACACAAACTGGTAATGCCTGTCCAGAAAGGCAAACCTTAGGAACCGATGATGATCTTTGTGTATCGGAATGTGAAGGTAAGCATCCTTTAGATCCACTGTAGTCATATATTGACCCTCCTGGATCATAGGTAGGATGGTCCGAATAGTTTCCATTTTGAATGATGGAACTCTGAGGAATTTGTTTAAGATCTTTAGATCCAAGATTGGTCTGAAGGTTCCCTCTTTTTTGGGAACCACAAACAGATTTGAGTAAAATCCCTGTTCCCTGTTCCTCTTTTGGAACTGGACGGATCACTCCCATAACTAGGAGGTCTTGCACACAGTGTAAGAATGCCTCTTTCTTTATCTGGTTGACAGATAATCGTAAAAGGTGAAATCTCCCTTGTGGAGGAGAAGCCTTGAAGTCTAGAAGATACCCCTGAGATATAATCTCCAACACCCAGGGATCCTGAACATCTCTTGCCCACGCCTGGGCGAAGAGAGAAAGTCTGCCCCCTACTAGATCCGTTACCGGATAGGGGGCGGTTCCTTCATGCTGTCTTAGAGGCAGCAGCAGGCTTTTTGGCCTGCTTGCCTTTGTTCCAGGACTGGTTAGGTTTCCAGGCCGTCTTGGACTGAGCAAAAGTTCCCTCTTGTTTTGTAGCAGAGGAAGTTGATGCTGCACTTGCCTTGAAGTTTTGAAAGGCACGAAAATTAGACTGCTTGGCCCTTGATTTGGACCTGTCCTGAGGAAGGGCATGACCTTTACCTCCAGTAATGTCAGCAATAATTTCCTTCAAACCAGGCCCGAATAGGGTCTGCCCCTTGAAGGGAATGTTAAGTAGTTTAGACTTTGAAGTCACATCGGCTGACCAAGATTTAAGCCATAGCGCCCTACGCGCCTGGATGGCAAATCCAGAATTCTTAGCCGTTAGTTTAGTCAAATGAACAATGGCATCAGAAACAAAAGAATTAGCTAGCTTAAGTGCTCTAAGCTTGTTAAGTATGTCCTCCAATGGAGTCGTTGTCTGTAAAGCCTCTTCCAGAGACTCAAACCAGAACGCCGCAGCAGCAGTGACAGGAGCAATGCATGCAAGGGGCTGCAGGATAAAACCTTGTTGAATAAACATTTTCTTAAGGTAACCTTCTAATTTTTTATCCATTGGATCTGAAAAAGCACAACTGTCCTCGACAGGGATAGTGGTACGCTTTGCTAAAGTAGAAACTGCTCCCTCCACCTTAGGGACCTTCTGCCATAAGTCCCGTGTGGTGGCGTCTATGGGAAACATTTTTCTAAAAATAGGAGGGGGGGGGAACGGCACACCGGGTCTATCCCACTCTTTATTAATAATTTCTGTAAACCTTTTAAGTATTGGAAATAACTCAGTACACACCGGCACTGCAAAGTATTTATCCAGTCTACACAATTTCTCTGGCACTGCAATTGTGTCACAGTCATTCAGAGCAGCTAAAACCTCCCTAAGCAAAACATGGAGGTTCTCAAGCTTAAATTTAAAAGTAGAAATATCAGAATCAGGTTTCCCTGAGTCAGAGATATCACCCACAGACTGAAGCTCTCCTTCCTCAGCTTCTGCATATTGTGAGGCAGTATCAGATATGGCTCTTAAAGCGTCTGTATGCTCTGTATTACACCTAACACCAGAGCTATCACGCTTTCCTCTAAATTCAGGCAGTCTGGCTAATACCGCTGACAGTGTATTATCCATGACTGCCGCCATGTCTTGTAAATTAATCGCTATGGGCGTCCTTGATGTACTTGGCGCCATTTGAGCGTGAGTCCCTTGAGCGTGAGTCAAAGGGTCTAATACGTGGGGAGAGTTAGTCGGCATAACTTCCCCCTCGTCAGAATCCTCTGGTGATAAATTTTTTAAAGACAAAAGCTGATCTTTATTGTTTAAAGTGAAATCAATACATTTAGTACACATTCTCATATGGGGTTCCACCATGGCTTTTAAACATAATGAACAAGGAGATTCCTCTATGTCAGACATGCTTTTACAGACTAGCAATGAGACTAGCAAGCTTGGAAAAAACTTTAAATCAAGTTAACAAGCAAATATAAAAAACGGTACTGTGCCTTTAAGAGAAACAAATTTTGTCAAAATTTGAAAAACAGTGTAAAAAGGTAGTAAATCAAACAAAATTTTTACAGTGTATGTAATAGGTTAGCAGAGCATTGAACCCACTTGCAAATGGATGATTAACCCCTTAATGCAAAAAACGGATAAAAAAACCCGAAATAAACGTTTTTTTAAACAGTCACAACAACTGCCACAGCTCTATTGTGGCCCTACCTTCCTCAATAAACGACTTTTGAAGCCTGTAGAGCCCTTCAGAGATGTCCTATAGCATGCAGGGGACTGCTGAGGGAAGCTGAATGTCTCTGTCTGTAATTATAACTGCGCAAAAAAAGCGCTAAAATAGGCCCCTCCCACTCATACTACAACAGTGGAAAGCCTCAGGAAACTGTTTCTAGGCAAAAATCAAGCCAGCCATGTGGAAAAAACAGAATTTATGCTTACCTGATAAATTACTTTCTCCAACGGTGTGTCCGGTCCACGGCGTCATCCATAACTTGTGGGAATATCTCTTCCCCAACAGGAAATGGCAAAGAGTACAGCAAAAGCTGTCCATATAGTCCCTCCTTGGCTCCGCCCACCCCAGTCATTCGACCGACGGACAGGAGAAAAACAGGAGAAACTATAAGGTGCCGTGGTGACTGTAGTTAAAGAAATAAATTCATCAAACCTGATTAAAAAACCAGGGCGGGCCGTGGACCGGACACACCGTTGGAGAAAGTAATTTATCAGGTAAGCATAAATTCTGTTTTCTCCAACATTGGTGTGTCCGGTCCACGGCGTCATCCATAATTTGTGGGAACCAATACCAAAGCTTTAGGACACGGATGAAGGGAGGGAGCCAATCAGGTTGCATAAACGGAAGGCACCACGGCTATGTCTATTGCTGCAACCATCAACCCTACTACTTCCATGCACTGAGCTATGGAAGGACGTGGAACAGAATGAAGAACTTGACAAGCGCTTAGAAGTTTTGACTTTCTGATATCTGTCAGGAAAATCTTCATTTCTAAAGAATCTATTATTGTCCCCAAGAAAGGAACTCTTGTTGACGGAGACAGGGAACTTTTTTCTATGTTCACTTTCCATCCGTGAGATCTGAGAAAGGCCAGAACGATGTCTGTGTGAGCCTTTGCCTTTGAAAGAGACGACGCTTGTATCAGAATGTCGTCCAAGTAAGGTGCCACTGCAATGCCCCTTGGTCTTAGAACCGCTAGAAGGGACCCGAGTACCTTTGTGAAAATCCTTGGAGCAGTGGCTAGCCCGAATGGGAGAGCCACAAACTGGTAATGTTTGTCCAGAAAGGCGAACCTTAGGAACTGATGATGATCTTTGTGGATAGGAATATGTAGATATGCATCCTTTAGATCCACGGTAGTCATAAATTGACCCTCCTGGATTGTAGGTAAAATCGTTTGAATGGTATCCATTTTGAACGATGGCACTCTGAGAAATTTGTTTAGGATCTTTAAATCCAGAATTGGTCTGAAAGTTCCCTCTTTTTTGGGAACCACAAACAGATTTGAGTAAAACCCCATTCCTTGTTCCACGGTTGGAACTGGGTGTATCACTCCCATTTTTAACAGGTCTTCTACACAATGTAAGAATGCCTGTCTCTTTATTTGGTTTGAAGATAAGTGAGACATGTGGAACCTTCCCCTTGGGGGTAGTTCCTTGAATTCCAGAAGATAACCCTGAGAAACTATTTCTAGTGCCCAGGGATCCTGAACATCTCTTGCCCAAGCCTGAGCGAATAGAGAGAGTCTGCCCCCTACTAGATCCGGTCCCGGATCGGGGGCTACTCCTTCATGCTGTTTTGATAGCAGCAGCAGGTTTCTTGGCCTGCTTACCCTTGTTCCAGCCTTGCATCGGTTTCCAAGCTGGTTTGGTTTGCGAAGCATTACCCTCTTGTCTAGAGGCTGCAGAGTTGGAGGCCGGTCCGTTCCTGAAATTGCAAAAGGAACGAAAATTAGACTTATTCTTGGCTTTGAAAGGCCTATCTTGTGGGAGGGCGTGGCCCTTACCCCCAGTGATGTCTGAGATAATCTCTTTCAATTCTGGCCCAAAAAGAGTTTTACCCTTGAAAGGGACATTAAGCAATTTTGTCTTGGAAGATACATCCGCTGACCAAGACTTTAGCCAGAGCGCTCTGCGCGCCACAATTGCAAACCCAGAATTTTTCGCCGCTAATCTAGCTAACTGCAAAGCGGCATCTAAAATAAAGAAATTAGCTAACTTAAGTGCGTGAACCCTGTCCATAACCTCCTCATATGGGTTCTCTCTACTGAGCAACTTTTCTAGTTCTTCGAACCAGAACCACGATGCTGTAGTGACAGGAATAATGCACGAAATAGGTTGCAGGAGGTAACCTTGCTGTACAAAAATCTTTTTAAGCAAACCCTCCAATTTTTTATCCATAGGATCTTTGAAAGCACAATTATCCTCGATAGGAATAGTAGTGCGCTTGGCTAGTGTAGAAACTGCCCCCTCGACCTTAGGGACTGACTGCCATAAGTCCTTTCTGGGGTCGACCATAGGAAATAATTTCTTAAATATAGGAGGGGGAACAAAAGGTATGCCGGGCTTCTCCCACTCCTTATTCACTATGTCCGCCACCCGCTTGGGTATAGGAAAAGCGTCGGGGTGCACTGGAACCTCTAGGAACTTGTCCATCTTGCACAATTTTTCTGGAATGACCAGGTTGTCACAATCATCCAGAGTAGATAACACCTCCTTAAGCAGTGCGTGGAGATGCTCTAATTTAAATTTAAATGTCACAACATCAGGTTCTGCCTGTTGAGAAATTCTACCTGAATCTGAAATTTCCCCATCTGACAAAACCTCCCTCATGGCCCCTTCAGATTGGTGTGAGGGTATGACAGAGCAATTATCATCAGCACCCTCCTGCTCTACAGTGTTTAAAACAGAGCAATCGCGCTTTCTCTGATATGCAGGCATTTTGGATAAAATATTTGCTATGGAGTTATCCATTACTGCCGTCAATTGTTGCATAGTAATAAGCATTGGCGCGCTAGAAGTACTAGGGGCCTCCTGCGTGGGCAAAACTGGTGTAGACACAGAAGGAGATGATGTAGAACTATGTCTACTCCCTTCATCTGATGAATCATCTTGGGCAACTTTACTATCTGTGGCAGTACTGTCCTTACTTTGTTTGGACACTATGGCACAATTATCACACAATTTTGAAGGGGGAGACACATTGGCTTCCATACATACAGAACATAGTTTATCTGAAGGCACAGACATGTTAAACAGGCTTAAACTTGTCAATAAAGTACAAAAACCGTTTTTAAACAAAACCGTTACTGTCTCTTTAAATTTTAAACAGTGCACACTTTATTACTGAATATGTGAAAAACTATGAAGGAATTGTTCAAATTTAACCAAATTTTCACCACAGTGTCTTAAAGCATTCAAAGCATTGCACCCCAAATTTGAGACAAACCGGAGCCGGTTACAGTTTTAACCCCTCTACAGTCCCAGCTACAGCCTTTGCTGCGACTTTACCAAACCCAGGGGGTATACAATACCAAATGAAGCCTTCTAGGAACCTTTTCAACTACTTTCAGACCCACACACATGCAGCTGCATGTCCTGCTCTCAAAAGTAACTGCGCAGTAATGGCGCGAAAATGAGGCTCAGCCTACTACAGGGAAGGCCCTTCCTGACTGAAAAGGTGTCTAAACCAGTGCCTGACGTTAAAAAAACGTTCCCCAAAATTTATAAGTGTGAATATCAACATCAAGCTTTATAAAATGCCCAAATAAAGCAATCGACCTTGCCCATAAAAGTGTCTACCAGTTTTATAGCCCACATTAAGCCCTTTATTCTGTTTGTTTTAGACTAAGAAAATGGCTTACCGGTCCCCATGAGGGGAAATGATAGCCTTCCAGCATTACACAGTCTTGTTAGAAAAATGGCTAGTCATACCTTAAGCAGAAAAGTCTGCTAACTGTTTCCCCCAACTGAAGTTATTTCATCTCAACAGTCCTATGTGGAAACAGCAAACGATTTTAGTTACTACTGCTAAAATCATATTCCTCTCACAAACAGAACTCTTCATCTTTTTCTGTTTCAGAGTAAATAGTACATACCAGCACTATTTTAAAATAACAAACTCTTGATAGTAGAATAAAAAACTACAACTAAACACCACAAACTCTTCACCATCTCCGTGGAGATGTTGCCTGTGCAACGGCAAAGAGAATGACTGGGGTGGGCGGAGCCTTGGAGGGACTATATGGACAGCTTTTGCTGTACTCTTTGCCATTTCCTGTTGGGGAAGAGATATTCCCACAAGTTATGGATGACGCAGTGGACCGGACACACCAATGTTGGAGAAAACTAGGCCCCAATAAGTTTTATCACCAAAGCATATATAAAAACAATTAAACATGCCAGCAAACGTTTTATATTGCCATATTATCAGAGTATATATCTCTGGTAGTAAGCCTGATACAAGTCGCTATTAAATCACTGTTTTTAGGCTTAACTTACATTAATCAGGTACCAGCAGCATTTTCTAGTCCCTAGAAAAACTTAAAACTGCACATTCCTCAATAGCAGGATAACCTGCACGCCATTCTCACTCTGAAGTTACCTCACTCCTCAGACATATGTGAGAACAGCAGTGGATCTTAGTTACAAGCTGCTAAGATCATAGAAAACGCAGGCAGATTCTTCTTCTAAATACTGCCTGAGATAAAATAGTACAACTCCGGTACTATTTGAAAATAACAAACTTTTGATTGAAGAAAAAACTAACTATATTTTACCACTCTCCTCTTACTACCTCCATCTTTGTTGAGAGTTGCAAGACAATGACTGGATATGGCAGTTAGGGGAGGAGCTATATAGCAGCTCTGTTGTGGGTGTCCTCTTGCAACTTCCTGTTGGGAAGGAGAATATCCCACAAGTAATGAATGATCCGTGGACTGGATACACCTTACAAGAGAAAAATATACTGAACATACCTCAAAGCAGGTGATCTGCAAACCGTCCCCCCAACTGAAGTTTTCTTTCCATACTCTTCAGTTATGTGTAAGAATAGCAATGGACCTTAGTTACAAACCGCTAAGATCATCAACCTCCAGGCAGATTCTTCTTCCAATTTCTGCCTGAGAGTAAAACAGTACAACGCCGGTACCGTTTAAAAATAACAAACTCTTTATTGAAGGTAAAAGCTACACTAAGTCACCACATATCTCTTGATACTTCCTTTCTTGTCAAGAGTTGCAAGAGAATGACTGGGGGTGGCAGTTAGGGGAGGAGCTATATAGACAACTCTGCTGTAGGTGTCCTCTTGCAACTTCCTGTTGGGAAGGAGAATATCCCACAAGTAATGGATGAACCCGTGGACTGGATACACCTTTACAAGAGAAACATTATCATTCCATATGCGTTAATACCATTAAAAGTCTGTTTTAATTAAGCCTGTAATGCAGCGGCTCTCCCTTATACAAATAATGTACTATTTTGATATGCGATGGTGCGTGGATTGAGCTTGGACATAGAGGAGTTTACCTTCGTTTGTCCCTTCTTAATTGCACGTATCCCCCTTGGTTCTAATTGTTGATTCACAATGTTAATGTTAATATTATCAGAATATGTTATTGTTATAATGTTGTGATACTATGCAATGTTTGGTCTTAAATATATGTTTTTCAACAGGTCAGCCATAGGCATATTCCCTTTAGTTCAGCATATGTAAGGGCAATTTGGTCTGATTTAGGCCTAGTGGTATTGATGTAATAGATTTATTGGAACATACAGGGAGTGCAGAATTATTAGGCAAGTTGTATTTTTGAGGATTAATTTTATTATTGAACAACAACCATGTTCTCAATGAACCCAAAAAACTCATTAATATCAAAGCTGAATAGTTTTGGAAGTAGTTTTTAGTTTGTTTTTAGTTATAGCTATTTTAGGGGGATATCTGTGTGTGCAGGTGACTATTACTGTGCATAATTATTAGGCAACTTAACAAAAAACAAATATATACCCATTTCAATTATTTATTTTTACCAGTGAAACCAATATAACATCTCAACATTCACAAATATACATTTCTGACATTCAAAAACAAAACAAAAACAAATCAGTGACCAATATAGCCACCTTTCTTTGCAAGGACACTCAAAAGCCTGCCATCCATGGATTCTGTCAGTGTTTTGATCTGTTCACCATCAACATTGCGTGCAGCAGCAACCACAGCCTCCCAGACACTGTTCAGAGAGGTGTACTGTTTTCCCTCCTTGTAAATCTCACATTTGATGATGGACCACAGGTTCTCAATGGGGTTCAGATCAGGTGAACAAGGAGGCCATGTCATTAGATGTTCTTCTTTTATACCCTTTCTTGCCAGCCACGCTGTGGAGTACTTGGACGCGTGTGATGGAGCATTGTCCTGCATGAAAATCATGTTTTTCTTGAAGGATGCAGACTTCTTCCTGTACCACTGCTTGAAGAAGGTGTCTTCCAGAAACTGGCAGTAGGACTGGGAGTTGAGCTTGACTCCATCCTCAACCCGAAAAGGCCCCACAAGCTCATCTTTGATGATACCAGCCCAAACCAGTACTCCACCTCCACCTTGCTGGCGTCTGTGTCGGACTGGAGCTCTCTGCCCTTTACCAATCTAGCCACGGGCCCATCCATCTGGCCCATCAAGACTCACTCTCATTTCATCAGTCCATAAAACCTTAGAAAAATCAGTCTTGAGATATTTCTTGGCCCAGTCTTGACGTTTCAGCTTGTGTGTCTTGTTCAGTGGTGGTCGTCTTTCAGCCTTTCTTACCTTGGCGATGTCTCTGAGTATTGCACACCTTGTGCTTTTGGGCACTCCAGTGATGTTGCAGCTCTGAAATATGGCCAAACTGGTGGCAAGTGGCATCTTGGCAGCTGCACGCTTGACTTTTCTCAGTTCATGGGCAGTTATTTTGCGCCTTGGTTTTTCCACACGCTTCTTGCGACCCTGTTGACTATTTTGAATGAAACGCTTGATTGTTCGATGATCACGCTTCAGAAGCTTTGCAATTTTAAGAGTGCTGCATCCCTCTGCAAGATATCTCACTATTTTTGACTTTTCTGAGCCTGTCAAGTCCTTCTTTTGACCCATTTTGCCAAAGGAAAGGAAGTTGCCTAATAATTATGCACACCTGATATAGGGTGTTGATGTCATTAGACCACACCCCTTCTCATTACAGAGATGCACATCACCTAATATGCTTAATTGGTAGTAGGCTTTCGAGCCTATACAGCTTGGAGTAAGACAACATGCATAAAGAGGATGATGTGGTCAAAATACTAATTTGCCTAATAATTATGCACTCCCTGTATACCTGTTCATAATTTGATACATCTACAACTCTTAGGAAAACTCAGGGTACTCCAATTTTAAAGTCACCACCTGTTGACCTCATAGCCACAAATCTCCTTTGAACCTTTTTCATTTCTTTTTCTACACTCTTTCTCTCTCTCTCTCCCCCCCCCCCCCCCTTCCCATTTTTTTTTTTCAAATTATTTTTATTGAAGAGTCCAGGCATACAACAGGTAGAACAGTTACATACATATGATCTAGCACTTCATAATAGTACACCAAGAGTTCGCTAAGAAATGCATGATATACAGCCATTAAAAACAAGAGATGTGAATTTCAAAGTTTTAACATCCTGAGCAGAATTGGAGCAGGTTATTAAATAAGTATGTATGAGTACATACTTGATAAAGGTATAACATGTTATCATGACTCATTTGGACTAATATTTATTTGATATCTGTTACCTGGACTCCCTCATTTTATAACTAATTTAACTAAACTAAACAAGACAATAAACTAAACTAAACACACCAATGTCCTCACAGATCTAAAAGGGAGTGTGCTAGTGCTGTAATTGGGTAAGATCATAATCATCATGAGCATAATATTTTAACCATTCTTCATCTAACAACAACACATTGGTAAGGGGTGAGTAGTGTTGTAGCCTTAATACTCTCAGCAAGAGCATGCACTGTGGTAGAGGGCTGGCAGTTCCAGAAAGATTGTTTGCAGAGGGATCGACTGGCCTTTTGCTTCCAGTTATGGTAGAGTCTAATTAAACAAAAATGCGATTGGTCTCTGTACATTGTCAGAAGCATGTTACATGAAAAATGAACTAAGGGTAATCTGGGCAGTCTCATGCCTAGCTGCCGATAACTCACCAAAGAGACTTTAGCTGAGTAGTAAAAAAAAAAAAAGAAAAAAAAGACATGTAGTAAATTACCAAGGAACATGGGAAATGTAACCAGAAGCCATGCAGATTAAAATATTTATGTATAATAAAAGCACTCTGATCATGATGGCAACTGCCAAAGCACATTTATGAGATTTTAACCCAAAGGAATAATAGGATATAAAAACAAAACATGGTAGATATAGGGTGTGTGTCTGTAAGACTTTGAGTATGTGTATGGACTTGTATCCATGTATTTATGATGCTTGAAAGTTGTAAGTTTAGTTGGAACTCTAGGGGAGCAGTTGCAATGCAATAATTTATCGATGCACTGTTAAAACATAAAAAAACAAGGCAAACAAACACATGTTATATATCAAGGCAGTCAAATTTTAGCATGTCTCCGATATCTCAATATTTCAGACATATAGAGATGTGGCTAAAAATGATTAATATCTTGGAGTTTGGTAAAAGACCCAATCAAAGTTTAACATAGATGAATTACAATAATAACTAATAAGGAAAAAGAGGACATCAACAACATAAACTGTCTAACCTATTTAGTAATACAGATGTGCCATGTGGGTGTCAGCGTTAAGTACACCCAACGCTGTGTATTGTCCAATATTATGGATTCGAATATGCTGTTAGTCCAAACACATGGGAGCCAAGCCGTGTATGATCCCACCGCTCTAGCCGACACCTACTTTACCCAGGTCCAGCGATCGACCACACAGGTCTAACAACCCTCTAGGGTGGAACTCGAGACAGTGTAGAGAGGGCAGCTCTCCTGACAGAAAAAGATGTGAGCGCTGAAAGGAGTGTTCAAACGTGTTCTCCTCCGTTATGGTTGCAGGCAGCCATGATAAGAATAGCTTGTTGTGCTGTTGTTCCCAGTGACGATCCTGTAGCAGATCAACAAGGCAGGTTTGTAGTGAGTACAGATCGCTCTTTCTCTGATACCCGTTTGGCATGCAGGCTTTGTCGAAAGCTGATCTATAGGAGGGCTCGGTCGCCGGCGGCACTTTCACATAGCCTGGTGACACAGTAACGTGATTTGGAGCCTTGGCCTCTAAGATGGGGTCTCCTGCTTGCATTAGAAGTGGCGTCGCAGTGGGTAAGCTTGGGGGAGTCAAACCCTCCATTATATTGTGTGATGGAGGTGCTGCAGCCGGATCAGAGTCAATGGTACTTGCATTATCGTTCACAATGGGTCTTTGCAAGGGAGTGGGAAGTGAGTGACCCAGGTTGCGCGCGGGAGAGCCGATTTGCCGGTGTGCTGTTGTTTTAGTGGGGCAAGGCCTTCCCACGGCTCTGACCACTTGATACAGTCTCTCATAACTCTGGGATAAATGGTCCATTGCAGGCATAAAAGCTGCTAGTATCTGTGCGGCAGTTATATAGTCTGATTCCATAGTTTGCAGATCAGTAGACGGGATGTCACAATGTACAAAGTCCCTTGTGGGTTCTATTTTAGAAAGATGCCTTCCGGGGTAGAAGAGAATGGTTTCCTTCTATCTGCCCAAGGTTCCCGGACACTTTAAATGTCAAGGGAGATACAGACGGCTGAGAATGATGGCGATCTGGAAAAGGTTATAAGAGGGTTTCTTCAGAGCAACAGAAAGTTGCAGCCATCTTCTAGATCCACCCACCGGAAGTCCATCCCCCCTCCCATTTTTTTTTTTTTCCTCGCTCTCACTCTACCCTCACTCTGCAGAATGGCTCCTCAGCAAAATAAGCCGAAAATTCACCCCCTAAAATTTTTAACGATCAATGTTAAGGGTTTAATCAACCCGGGTAAGCGCTCTATCGTTACCCGGAATTACATAAGTTACAAGGGGACATAGTCTTCATACAAGAATCGCATTTTGCAAAACATAAAGAGCCTAGATGGCACAATCATAGATAACAGAATTTATGCTTACCTGATAAATTACTTTCTCTTGCGGTGTATCCAGTCCACGGATTCATCCTTACTTGTGGGATATTCTCATTCCCTACAGGAAGTGGCAAAGAGAGCACACAGCAGAGCTGTCCATATAGCTCCCCCCCTAGCTCCACCCCCCAGTCATTCGACCAAAGGTTAGGAGAAAAGGAGAAACCATAGGGTGCAGTGGTGACTGTAGTTTAAACAAAAAAATTTAACCTGACTTAATTGCCAGGGCGGGCCGTGGACTGGATACACCACAAGAGAAAGTAATTTATCAGGTAAGCATAAATTCTGTTTTCTCTTGCAAGGTGTATCCAGTCCACGGATTCATCCTTACTTGTGGGATACCAATACCAAAGCTTTAGGACACGGATGAAGGGAGGGAACAAGACAGGTAACCTAAACGGAAGGCACCACTGCTTGCAAAACCTTTCTCCCAAAAATAGCCTCCGAAGAAGCAAAAGTATCGAATTTGTAAAATTTGGGAAAAGTATGCAGTGAAGACCAAGTCGCTGCCTTACAAATCTGTTCAACAGAAGCCTCATTCTTGAAAGCCCACGTGGAAGCCACAGCTCTGGTGGAATGAGCTGTAATTCGTTCAGGAGGCTGCTGCCCAGCAGTCTCATAAGCCAATCAGATGATGCTTTTCAGCCAGAAGGAAAGAGAGGTAGCAGTCGCTTTCTGACCTCTCCTCTTACCAGAATAGACAACAAACAAGGATGATGTTTGTCTGAAATCTTTAGTTGCTTGTAAATAGAATTTTAAGGCACGAACCACATCAAGATTGTGTAAAAGCCGTTCCTTCTTTGAAGATGGATTAGGACACAGGGAAGGAACAATGATTTCCTGGTTAATATTCCTATTAGAAACAACTTTAGGAAGAAAACCAGGTTTGGTACGCAAAACAACCTTATCTGCATGGAACACCAGATAGGGTGAATTACACTGCAAAGCAGACAATTCTGAAACTCTTCGAGCAGAAGATATAGCTACCAAAAACAAAACTTTCCAGGATAATAACTTAATATCTATGGAATGTAAAGGTTCAAACGGAACCCCTTGAAGAACTGAAAGAACTAAATTTAGACTCCATGGCGGAGCAACAGGTTTATAGACAGGCTTGATTCTGACTAAAGCCTGAGCAAACGCTTGAACGTCTGGTACCTCCGCCAGACGCTTGTGTAAAAAGATAGACAGAGCAGATATCTGTCCCTTTAAGGAACTAGCTGACAACCTTTCTCCAATACTTCTTGGAGAAAAGACAATATCCTTGGAATCCTAATCTTACTCCACGAGTAACCCTTGGATTCACACCAACACAGATATTTCCGCCATATCTTATGGTAAATTTTCCTGGTGACAGGCTTTCTGGCCTGGATCAGAGTATCTATAACTGATTCAGAGAAACCACGCTTAGATAGAATTAAGCGTTCAATCTCCAAGCAGTCAGCCGCAGAGAAACGAGATTTGGATGCTTGAATGGACCCTGTATTAGAAGATCCTGCCTCGTTGGCAGTGTCCATGGTGGGACAGATGACATGTCCACTAGGTCTGCATACCAAGTCCTGCGTGGCCACACAGGCGCTATCAGAATTACCAAAGCCTTCTCCTGTTTGATTCTGGCTACCAGACGAGGGAGAAGGGGAAACGGTGGAAAGACATAAGCTAGATTGAAGGAAAAAGGCGCTACTAGAGCATCTATCAATGCCGCCTTGGGGTCTCTGGACCTGGATCCGTAGAGAGGAAGTTTGGTGTTCTGACGGGACACCATCAGATCCAATTCTGGAATGCCCCATAGCTGGGTCAGCTGAGCAAAAACCTCCGGGTGGAGTTCCCACTCCCCCGGGTGAAAAGTCTGAAGACTTAGAAAATCCGCCTCCCAGTTGTCTACTCCTGGGATGTGAATTGCAGATAGATGGCAGGAGTGATCCTCCACCCACCTGATTATTTTGGTTACTTCCTTCATCGCTAGGGAACTCTTTGTTCCCCCCTGATGATTGATGTACGCTACAGTCGTGATGTTGTCCGACTGAAATCTGATGAATTTGGCCGCCGCTAGTTGAGGCCATGCCTGAAGCGTGTTGAATATCGCTCTCAGTTCCAAAATGTTTATCGGGAGAAGAGACTCTTCCCGAGACCATAGGCACTGAGCTTTCAGGGAGTCCCAGACTGCACCCCTGTCTAACAGACTGGCGTTGGTCGTTACAATGATCCACTCCGGTCTGCGGAAGCACATTCCCTGAGACAGGTGATCCTGAGACAACCACCAGAGAAGAGAATCTCTGGTCATCTGGTCCAGTTGTATTTGAGGAGACAAATCTGCATAATCTCCATTCCACTGTTTGAGCATGCACAGTTGCAGTGGTCTGAGATGTATTCGAGCAAAAGGAACTACGTCCATTGCCGCTACCATCAATCCGATTACCTCCATGCACTGAGCTACAGATGGCCGAGGAATGGCAGGAAGAACTCGGCAAGTAGTTAAAAGCTTTAACTTTCTGACCTCCGTCAGAAATATTTTCATTTCTACCGAGTCTATTAATGTTCCCAGAAAGGGAACCCTTGTGAGCGGGGACAGAGAACTTTTTTCGATGTTCACCTTCCACCCGTGAGACCTTAGAAAGGCCAGAACAATCTTCGTATGAGCCTTGGCTCTGGGAAAAGACGACGCCTGTATTAAGATGTCGTCCAGATAAGGTGCTACTGCAATGCCCCGCGGTCTTAGTACCGCCAGAAGGGACCCTAGCATTTTTGTGAAAATTCTGGGAGCGGTGGCCAACCCGAAGGGAAGGGCCACAAACTGGTAATGCTTGTCCAGAAAGGCGAACCTTAGGAACTGATGATGATCTTTGTGGATAGGAATATGTAGGTACGCATCCTTTAGATCCACGGTAGTCATATATTGACCTTCCTGGATCATAGGTAAGATTGTTCGAATGGTCTCCATCTTGAATGATGGAACTCTGAGAAATTTGTTTAGAATTTTTAGATCCAGGATTGGCCTGAAAGTTCCTTCCTTTTTGGGAACCACAAACAGGTTTGAGTAAAAACCCAGTCCTTGTTCTGTATTTGGGACTGGATATATCACTCCCATCTTGAGTAGATCTTCTACACAGCGTAAGTACGCCTCTTTCTTTGTCTGGTCTGTAGACAGACAAGAAATGTGGAACCTTCCCCTTGGAGGGGAGTCCTTGAATTCTAGAAGATATCCCTGAGTAACGATCTCTAATGCCCAGGGATCGGGAACATCTCTTGCCCAAGCCTGAGCGAAGAGAGAGAGTCTGCCCCCTACCAGATCCGGTCCCGGATCGGGGGCTACCCCTTCATGCTGTCTTAGTAGCAGCTGCAGGCTTCTTGGCCTGTTTACCCTTGTTCCAGCCCTGCAAAGGCTTCCAGGTTGCCTTGGGCTGTGAAGCGTTACCCTCTTGCTTTGCGGTTGCAGAGGTTGAAGCAGGACCGCTCCTGAAGTTGCGAAAGGAACAAAAATTAGCCTTGTTTTTAGCCTTAAAAGGCCTATCTTGCGGGAGAGCATGTCCCTTTCCCCCGGTGATATCCGACATAATCTCTTTCAACTCGGGCCCAAAAAGGGTCTTTCCCTTGAAAGGGATATTTAGTAATTTTGATTTGTACGACACGTCGGCCAACCATGACTTGAGCCAAAGCGCTCTGCGCGCCATAATGGCGAAAGCAGAATTTTTTGCCGCTAACTTAGCTAATTGCAAAGCGGCATCTGTGATAAAAGAATTAGCCAGTTTTAGAGCATTAATTCTATCCATGACTTTGTCATATGAAGTCTCCCTCTGGAGCGACTCCTCCAGAGCCTCAAACCAAAAAGCCGCTGCAGTAGTTACAGGAATAATGCAGGCAATCGGTTGGAGAAGGAAACCTTGTTGAACAAATATTTTCTTTAGTAAACCTTCTAACTTTTTATCCATAGGATCTTTAAAAGCACAACTGTCTTCAATTGGGATGGTTGTGCACTTGGCTAGTGTCGAAACTGTCCCCTCTACCTTAGGGACCGTCTGCCACGCGTCCCGCCTGGGATCAGTTATGGGGAACATTTTCTTAAAGATAGGGGGGGGGGGAACAAAGGGTACACCTTGTCTCTCCCACTCCCTAGCAACAATATCCGCCACCCTCTTAGGGATCGGAAACGCATCAATGTATACAGGGACTTCTAGATATTTGTCCATTTTACACAATTTCTCTGGGACCACCATAGGGTCACACTCATCCAGAGTTGATAAAACCTCCCTAAGCAGTACGCGGAGGTGTTCCAATCTAAATTTAAACGCTAGTGAATCTGATTCTGCCCGCTGAGAAACCGTTCCTGAGTCAGAAATTTCTCCCTCAGACATCACATCCCTCGCCCCTACTTCAGAGTGTTGTGAGGGTACATCAGATAAACCTTCCAAAGCTTCCGACTGCTCCTCATCTGTCCTTAAAACAGAGCTATCGTGCTTTTTAGGGAAAACTGGCAGTTTGGATAGAAAGGCCGCAAGGGAATTATCCATGACTGTCGCTAGTTGTTGCAATGTAATAGGTGCCAATGCACTAGAGGTACTAGGTATCGTTTGAGCGGGCGTAACTGGTGATGACACATGGGGAGAGGAAGGCGGACTATCCTCATTACCTTCAGTCAAAGAATCATCGAGGGAATTAAAGGGACATTAAACACATTGAGATGGTAATATAAAATGATAAATTATATATATAAAACAACTCTGCAATATACTTTCATTATTTATTTTGTCCTCTTTGCCTGTAATTCCATTCTGAAATTGTGAGCTTTTCAGTTCCTGTTAGAAATGGAAGTGCAGAACACTGTTAAATCCAGCACAACCATTGGCTGCACACTCTAATGACCTATGTATAACTGTCCCTAATTGGCCACAGCAGAGAAGGTAACACAAGTTACAACATGGCAGCTCCCAGTGTTTATAGACAATAAAACATTACACTTATTTTGTCACTTTTTAAACAACTAATGAAACTTAAAAAATACATCTAGATGTTAGTTGTGGACTAATCTTTTCTTTGAATGCATCATTCTATCTAACATGTATTTAGTGTTTAATGTCCCTTTAAGGTGAATGGCATCCTCTCCGGCCCACTGTCCATTGCCAACGGGACCAGACAGGGGTGTCCCCTGTCGCCTCTATTATTTGCCATCTCAATCAGAGCATTAGCGTGCAACATCCGAGCTAACCACCAAGTTAGAGGGTATTCACTGGGTGATAGAGAGTACAAAATAATAATGTAAGCAGATGATCTGCTGTTTACTCTGATAGACTTAGATATTTATGTTCCTGCTTTGATACAGGAGTTCATTAAATATGGTGAGGTCTCTAATTTCCTTCTCAATGCCACTAAATCGGAGGTAATGGGGGTCACCTTGGATCCTTCCGTTAGAGCTTGGCTAAAAGAGCATAGTCCGTTTGCGATAAATGATAAACAACTAAAGTATCTCGGGGTCAATCTGACAACCTCCATGTCGGATTTATTTGAGGCAAACTATGTAGCTCTCAAACGTGTGATTACTGCGAACCTTTCATCATGGAGACACAAAACAATCTCCTGGGTGGGGAGAATAAACGTAGTGAAAATGAACGTTCTCCCATGACTGTTATATTTGTTCTAAACTCTGCCAATTCCGCTTTCTCATACATTCCTCTCTGCACTCCAAAGCTTGATAGAGGAGTATATATGGCAAGGAGTTAAACCCAGAGTAAACAGGACTATGATGTTCCTCCCGAGAGATGCAGGAGGCTTAGGCCTCCCGAACCTTGGGCTGTACAGAAGGGAGGTAATGCTGCAGAGAGTTGTTGAGTGGTGCCAGGGAAATTCCCAGAAAGACTGGATCAGAGTAGATAGAGATATCCTACAGGTGAGTGAATTGGCGCCCCTTCTGTGGATGAGTAATAAACATAGGCCATCTCATATACCGGGCTTCCCTCTCCTGGAAGAGTTTTTCAACATGTGGGATAAGACGATCCGAACAGAACCCCATATATATCTACCCCGTACTCTCCCCTGACACCAATATACAGAAATCCTAAACTGCCACTGCAAACCAAACTGACCTCAGAATAGACTAAACTTCTTCATAACCGTGCAGGTAGTTTTGTGACGGTAGGGAGAATAAAGACAAGAGAAGAGATATTAGAGGACCACCCAGACTGCCTAATCCCATGGTTTGTATATTTACAAATAGGACATTATATCAACACGCACAAATATAGAACACAACTACTGAGAGATCCCACACCCTTTGAATCATTGTGCATAAAACAATCAACCTCTAGACATCTGGTCTCAATTACTTACACTCTTCTCCTTCTACCCGGAGATAGCCCCCTTCCAAATTATACCAGAATGTGGCACAGAGAGTTAGGGACAGAGCTCACGAAGGAAGAATGGCAACAGATTTTCCGAGCTGTTAAGACCTTATCAGTATCAGCACGAACACAAGAGTCTCATTATAAATTGTTGAGTCGGTGGTACCTTACATCATCCAGGCTTAAAACGATCTACCCTAAAGTCTCTGATAAATGCTGGAGGGGATGTGGTGAGACAGACATGATATTGCACATTTGGTGGGATTGCCCATTACTGGAAGGGTTTTGGGCCTCCATATGGGGATAGATTCAGAGATTATTAGAGCTGGAAGCCCCAAAGACTTTTGATATCCTGCTTTTTCATTTTCCGAACAAAATACAGAATCCATTAAAAAAGACCCTCTTAATGTTAATGCTGACAGGGGCAAAAAACCTGATACCACTCCGCTGGAAAACAGCTCAAATCCCCACGCTAGTGGACTGGAGACAGAATGTACAAAATATCCTGCTCCTGGAAAAATACCATTATGCCAAGATCTCTAAACTGGACACCTATGAGATGTTACTGCAGCTGTGGGGTGGAGACCATTCTGTGTTGTGAGACATAGGCCCTTAGAAATGGAATTTGGTGCCGTTGGCTGTGTTGGTTTTTCTTTTTTCGTTTTTTTTCTTCTTTTCTTCCTCCCTTCCCTTTTCTTACCTGCCTTTCTCCTAGTTCTTTTGGTCCCGACTATGTTCAAGGTCATACGTTAGACATGGAGAATGAGGTTACTGGAGTTTCCTTACTTAATATTATACTAGTGCACACCAATAGTTTTCATAAACACTGTTGTTTTGATATGTTAATATGCAATACTGTTTTTACTCATTACACCATGCCAACTGTTGTGAGGCATGGTACATGAAAAAGAAAAATGGAAAAAATGTAAATATAGAGCTAATTGAGTTTTGTATTGTTTGTATGCATCAATGTTGAAGGCGTACCTTATTCACTCTCAGTCAAAGACATTTAGATCTTAATGGTAACGGGACTTTATTTGTATTCATACAACACTGGACTGTAAGCTTTATAACACTCCTTACTTGGAGGTATTTCACAATACTATACCTCTGTCTGTATAACATGTTAACCATATGAATGCTGTAAATTTATATTCTCAATAAAGCTCTTTTTTAAAAAAAAATATGGCCAATATGTAAATATGCTTCTCTTAAGATAGGAAACAAACTTCCTATCTTAAGGGTCCCTAAAAGAAGAAATTTCTTCCATAGGAAATAATTACAATCAGCAAGAGAAGAAATAGCCCTAGTAAAAGGATATAGCTTTTTCTTTTTTTTTCTTTTTTTTAAATTTGTATTGAGGAATAAAAAAAAACAATTACAGAGTAGATGGAAATTTGCCATACTAACATAGAAGTAAAATGAAATACAAGGAAGAGTGCACATATATATGTAGGTACAATGCTCACCACACACAAGAAAAAATAAGATATGTATATATTGTCATACCTTCGTGAGAGTTAAAAATAGACAAATCTAATAAAATCCTCACTTTTTATAATTATATATACCTCCTAATGTACGAGTAGGCCCCTTTTGGACCTTCTTGTAGATTAATGTTCTTTAATGGAGGAAAGGTAGTTTGGTCTATAGCCACTTTTGGGCTTGGAATATGTAAACAAGATTGTTGTATACAATAATAAGAACAGTTTAGTGTTACTAGTAATGTGCAAAGACAACATTGGAACAGTATATCAAATATAAACCTGAACTGGAATAATACAAGATTGAAAAAGGCATGACTTAATGAGTGTACCTAAACCCACCATTATTATGTGTTTTTATATGTCAAACGTTAGGTGTACATTAAAGGACTTCCTGATTTAGTTTTATCTGGTAATCCATATATAAAGAAATATCTCAAAGTATACTTTGCATTAAATACTTCCTAGAAAAGGGCTCTGTCTATTATGTGTTTAGGGCTGACCTGTAAAATATTTAATCGTATTGTGAGGTTGTGCTTATAATTAATACATTTTGGCTGTGAGCAAAATAAAGACAGTATGTACAGAACCAAATAAGGTATAAACTGCAGGTTTTAAAAGAACAGGGGGGTTCATCTGTTATGCAACCTAATGAGAGGTACTTGGTCACTAGTTTAATTCCTGTAATTGTGATAATGCAGGATGTCAGCCTCAGTTAAGACAGTAACTTCGCCCCTTACAACATTAATAAGGCCCCATAGGATCTATACATGTATTATTATGTATTTAGGGCTGACCTGTAAAATATTTAATCGTAGGGTGAGGTTGTGCTTATAATTAATACATTTTGGCTGTGAGCAAAATAAAGACAGTATGTACAGAACCAAATAAGGTATAAACTGCAGGTTTTAAAAGAACAGGGGGGTTCATCTGTTATGCAACCTAATGAGAGGTACTTGGTCACTAGTTTAATTCCTGTAATTGTGATAATGCAGGATGTCAGCCTCAGTTAAGACAGTAACTTCGCCCCTTACAACATTAATAAGGCCCCATAGGATCTATACATTTTTGGGAAATAAATGTGAGGGTGGCTGTAAAGGGGTATTATGAGGAGAATTAGAAGTTGGGCAAGATTGAATGTGCCGTATAACCAAACTAAAGTGAAATGCATGAATATGTTTGATGTTAATAATTACTTAATATGTCTTACGTAAGGAGCTGTCATGCATACACCTTTAAGGAGATTGATAACCTGGTTAACATCCTGCCTATAAAGTCTCACCTTTCCCCTGTTTGCTTGGTAATTTGAATCCTTGCTAGGTAACACTAGCTGCGCCTCTTGCCCAGCCGTTGCTGAATTTGAGGAATATCCTTTGTGATTCTGCTCTCCTGACTTTCAGAATCTTATAATACACTCGTATATTGTGAGTATATCATTGGGACTTCCACTCAGAATCGCTAACAAAAACAAGCTATATATTTATACAAATATTGTCCTAACAACCTTTTGGGAATCATTTTAATCTTTGTTGCTCTGATTACCTGCTTAGCGTCATATTGAGCTAAACCCCTGGTTCAACTCAGTCGGCTCCATTTTGCCGCTACCGCAGCTATTCACTCTCACTGTTCTCTTTCAGTGATAGCCGGAACTACTTCCTGTGTTTGCGGTCACGCCGCCCGCTCTAGTCAGTCTCTCTCTAACCAGAACAGGAGCACAACGTACTCCTAATTCCTCCTGGATCCGGACCAAGTCTCCAAGTAAGCAATTGCTAGTAATCGTAAGTACCGGTCTTACAAATAAATCCTCACAGCTCTGGAAATGTAAATAACATTTGGTCTTTTAGTTTATTTGTGTACACATTTGGTATTACCTGGAATAGCGATCCTTCCACTTGTTCAATATAGTAAATTGCTGTATCTTTCTTTTTGTAACAATTGTTGCTATTAACTAGTGTGTTGCCATAAGTGATTATTCACCTTGTTCATATAAACACTTCTATAACACTGTTTATATAGTAACTGCTTGCTTCACAATCTGATTTATTTAAGTGATATTTCAGAGTTGAATTAAGCTACAAAAACCTATTTTGAAAATATAATTATTTTAGGTTGATTATGTTTCCTTGTATCTTTCTGCAAAAATAGATCCAACATTGCTACTTAGCATTACATATTACCAAGCCACTATGGATCCTGCAGATCTTACTACACACATGCAAACACTTTCACAGAGAGTTGACCAATTAGGCCAGGGTTTAAGGGAATTGCAGATACAAAACGAAACATTGAGAACAATAATTAAAGATACAGTAACTACAAAATCTGCTACTGCAGAGTCACATTCAGAACCCATTGTTAGCCCTCCAGATAAGTTTTATGGGGACAGATCTCAATTTCGAAGTTTTACAAACTCTTGTTATTTACTATGGCCTAGATTTAGAGTTTGGCGGTAGCCGTCAAAACCAGCGTTAGAGGGTCCTAACGCTGGTTTTTACCGCCCGCTGGTATTTAGAGTCAGTCAGGAAAGGGTCTAACGCTCACTTTGCAACCGCAACTTTTCCATACCGCAGATCCCCCTACGCCATTTGCGTATCCTATCTTTTCAATGGGATCTTTCTAACGCCGGTATTTAGAGTCTTGGCTGAAGTAAGCGTTTGAAATCTAACGACAAAACTCCAGCCGCAAAAAAAAGTCAGTAGTTAAGAGCTTTCTGGGCTAACGCTGGTTCATAAAGCTCCTAACTACTGTGCTCTAAAGTACACTAACACCCATAAACTACCTATGTACCCCTAAACCGAGGCCCCCCCACATCGCCGCCACTCTATTAAATTTTTTTAACCCCTAATCTGCCGCTCCGTACACCGCCGCCAGCTACGTTATCCCTATGTACCCCTAATCTGCTGCCCCTAACATTGCCAACCACTATGTTATATTTATTAACCCCTAATCTGCCGCCCCCGCTATTGCTGACCCCTGCATATTATTATTAACCCCTAATCTGCCGGTCCGTACACCGCCGCCAGCTACGTTATCCCTATGTACCCCTAATCTGCTGCCCCTAACACCGCCGACACCTACATAATATTTATTAACCCCTAATCTGCCGCGCCCGCTATCGCTGACCCCTGCATACTTTTTAACCCCTAATCTGCCGCTCCGTACACCGCCGCAACATACATTATAGTTATGTACCCCTAATCTGCTGCCCCTAACACCGCTGACCTCTATATTATATTTATTAACCCCTAATCTGCCCCCCACAACGTCGCCGCCAGCTACCTACAATAATTAACCCCTAATCTGCCGACCGGATCTCGCCGCTACTCTAATAAATGGATTAACCTCTAAAGCTAAGTCTAACCCTAACACTAACACCCCCCCTAAATTAAATATAATTTAAATCTAACGAAATAAATGAACTCTTATTAAATAAATTATTCCTATTTAAAGCTAAATACTTACCTGTAAAATAAACCCTAATATAGCTACAATATAAATTATAATTATATTGTAGCTATTTTAGGATTAATATTTATTTTACAGGCAACTTTGTAATTATTTTAACCAGGTACAATAGCTATTAAATAGTTAAGAACTATTTAATAGCTAAAATAGTTAAAATAATTACAAAATTACCTGTAAAATAAATCCTAACCTAAGTTACAATTAAACCTAACACTACACTATCAATAAATTAATTAAATACAATACCTACAAATAACTACAATTAAATAAACTAACTAAAGTACAAAAAATAAAAAAGAACTAAGTTACAAAAAATAAAAAAATATTTACAAACATTAGAAAAATATTACAACAATTTTAAACTAATTACACCTACTCTAAGCCCCCTAATAAAATAACAAAGACCCCCAAAATAAAAAAATGCCCTACCCTATTCTAAATTTAAAAAGTTCAAAGCTCTTTTACCTTACCAGCCCTGAAAAAGGCCATTTGCGGGGCATGCCCCAAATAATTCAGCTCTTTTACCTGTAAAAAAAAAACATACAATACCCCCCCAACATTACAACCCACCACCCACATACCCCTAATCTAACCCAAACCCCCCTTAAATAAACCTAACACTAAGCCCCTGAAGATCTTCCTACCTTATCTTCACCATGCCAGGTTCACCGATCAGTCCACCGAAGTCTTGATCCAAGCCTCCGAAATCTTGATCCAAGCCCAAGCGAGGGCTGAAGAGTGATGTTCATCCTCCGGCTGAAGTCTTGATCCAAGCGGGCAGAAGAGGACATCCGGACCGGCAAACATCTTCATCCAAGCCGCATCTTCTATGTTCTTCAATCCGATGACGACCGGCTGATCTTCAAGACCTCCAGCGCGGATCCATCCATCTTCACCAACGACTTCCCGACGAATGACAGTTCCTTTAAGGGAAGTCATCCAAGATAGCGTCCCTCGAATTCCGATTGGCTGATAGGATTCTATCAGCCAATCGGAATTAAGGTAGGAAAATTCTGATTGGCTGATGGAATCAGCCAATCAGATTCAAGTTCAATCCGATTGGCTGATCCGATCAGCCAATCAGATTGAGCTCGCATTCTAGCTCGCATTCTATTGGCTGATCTATTGGCTGTTCCGATCAGCCAATAGAATGCGAGCTCAATCTGATTGGCTGATTGGATCAGCCAATCGGATTGAACTTGATTCTGATTGGCTGATTCCATCAGCCAATCAGAATTTTCCTACCTTAATTCCGATTGGCTGATAGAATCCTATCAGCCAATCGGAATTCGAGGGACGCCATCTTGGATGACGTCCCTTAAAGGAACCGTCATTCGTCGGGAAGTCGTCGGTGAAGATGGATGGATCCGCGCTGGAGGTCTTTAAGATCAGACGGTTGTCATCGGATTGAAGAACATAGAAAATGCGGCTTGGATGAAGATTTTTGCTGGTCCGGATGTCCTCTTCTGCCCGTTTGGATCAAGACTTCAGCCGGAGGATGGACGTCACTCTTCAGTCCCCGCTTGGGCTTGGATCAAGATTTCGGAGGCTTGGATCAAGACTTCGGTGGACGGATCTGTGTGATACCCGGCGAGGTGAGGATAAGGTAGGAAGATCTTCAGGGGCTTAGTGTTAGGTTTATTTAAGGGGGGTTTAGGTTAGATTAGGGGTATGTGGGTGGTGGGTTGTAATGTTGGGGGGGGTATTGTATGGTTTTTTTTTACAGGCAAAAGAGCTGAATTATTTGGGGCATGCCCCGCAAATGGCCCTTTTCAGGGCTGGTAAGGTAAAAGAGCTTTGAACTTTTTTAATTTAGAATAGGGTAGGGCATTTTTTTATTTTGGGGGTCTTTGATATTTTATTAGGGGGCTTAGAGTAGGTGTAATTAGTTTAAAATTGTTGTAATATTTTTCTAATGTTTGTAAATATTTTTTTATTTTTTGTAACTTAGTTCTTTTTTATTTTTTGTACTTTAGTTAGTTTATTTAATTGTAGTTATTTGTAGGTATTGTATTTAATTAATTTATTGATAGTGTAGTGTTACGTTTAATTGTAACTTAGGTTAGGATTTATTTTACAGGTAATGTTGTAATTATTTTAACTATTTTAGCTATTAAATAGTTATTAACTA
This sequence comes from Bombina bombina, assembly GCF_027579735.1. NCBI lineage: Eukaryota > Metazoa > Chordata > Amphibia > Anura > Bombinatoridae > Bombina > Bombina bombina. The sequence goes on from NC_069510.1 coordinate 142,153,437, forward strand.
TTTAATAGCTATTGTACCTGGTTAAAATAATTACAAAGTTGCCTGTAAAATAAATATTAATCCTAAAATAACTACAATATAATTATAATTTATATTGTAGCTATATTAGGGTTTATTTTACAGGTAAGTATTTAGCTTTAAATAGGAATAATTTATTTAATAAGAGTTAATTTATTTTGTTAGATTTAAATTATATTTAACTTAGGGGGGTGTTAGTGTTAGGGTTAGATTTAGCTTTAGGGGTTAATCCATTTATTAGAGTAGCGGCGAGATCCGGTCGGCAGATTAGGGGTTAATTATTGTAGGTAGCTGGAGGCGACGTTGTGGGGGGCAGATTAGGGGTTAATAAATATAATATAGGGGTCGGCGGTGTTAGGGGCAGCAGATTAGGGGTACATAACTATAATGTATGTTGCGGCGGTGTACGGAGCGGCAGATTAGGGGTTAAAAATAATATGCAGGTGTCAGCGATAGCGGGGGCGGCAGATTAGGGGTTAATAAATATAACATAGTGGTCGGCAACGTTAGGGGCAGCAGATTAGGGGTACATAGGGATAACGTAGCTGGTGGCGGTGTACGGAGCGGCAGATTAGGGGTTAATAATAATATGCAGGGGTCAGCGATAGCGGGGGCGGCAGATTAGGGGTTAATAAGTGTAAAGTTAGGGGTGTTTAGACTCGGGGTTCATGTTAGGGTGTTAGGTGCAGACTTAGGAAGTGTTTCCCCATAGGAAACAATGTAGCTGCGTTAGGAGCTGAACGCTGCTTTTTTGCAGGTGTTAGGTTTTTGTTCAGCTCAAACAGCCCCATTGTTTTCTATGGGGGAATCGTGCACGAGCATGTTTTTGAAGCTGGCCGCGTCCGTAAGCAATGCTTGTATCTAGAGTTGCAGTGGCGGTAAATATGCTCTACGCTCCCTTTTTGGAGCCTAACGCAGCCCTTCTGTGAACTCTAAATACCAGCGGTATTTAAAAGGTGCGGGGGGGAAAAAGCCAGCGTAGCTAACGCACCCCTTTGGCTGCAGAACTCTAAATCTAGTCGTATTTGATTTAAAACCCAGGTCTTATTTCAATGATAGACAAAAGGTTCTCATTGTCATTTCCTTCTTGCGTGCTGAACCAAGAGCCTGGGCAAATACTTTTTATGAGACGAATGACCCCATCCTAAATTCATTAGACTCCTTTTTTGCAGCCATGGCAAATTTATATGATGATCAACAAAAACAATTAACCGCTGAAAACAATTTACGTTCCTTAAAACAGTTAAAAAGACCAGTAGAGGAATACATTTCAGATTTCAAAAGATGGGCAATGGATAGTGAATGGAACAATATAAGTTTAAAAAATCAATTTCGCCTAGGCTTGTCTGAAGCTTTGAAAGACGAGTTAGCAAGAACAGAACTCCCTGAAACTTTAGAAAATCTTATGTCGCTCTCAATATCAATAGATAGGAGGTTAAGAGAGAGGAAAAAAGAGAGAGGAATAGTAGACATACCTAAACATAAACCATACATAACCACACAAAAACCCTCAGAAGAACCAATGGATATTGGTGCTGTTAGAGGACCTCTTACACCAGAAGAAAAGGCCAGAAGGAAGCTACACAATCTGTGTCTGTATTGCGGATCAAAAGCACATGGACTGAAAGACTGGCCAAATCTCTTGAAGAATAAAATAGGTAAAATACAACAGACTTATTCTATGTTCAATTCACAAATTGCTACATCACATTACTGTTGTATTTCTGTTGTTTTACAGTGGGACCACCATCAGACTAAAGTTCAAGCCATAATTGATTCTGGCGCATCTGGTGCTTTCATTGATTGTTCTGTTGTTAACATGAATAAAATACCCACTATAAAAAAATCTTCTCCTGCTGTTTTGCAGGGTTTTGATGGCACTTCCTCATCATATGGTCCAATCACTACACATACTATACCACTTTTGGTTTCAACACATGATGGGCATAGCGAGTATTTATCTTTCGATGTTACTACCTCACCACTATTCCCTATAGTACTTGGCTTGAATTGGTTGCGGTTACATCAACCCAACATACAATGGTCTGATCTATCAATCACATTCTCTTCACAATATTGTACACAGCATTATTTCTCACAGTGTCATTTATCACTAACTAATTCTGAAACTGTCCCTAAAACATATCATGACTACTTGGATGTGTTTGACAAAAAAGAAGCGGAAACACTTCCACCTCATAGGAGTTATGACTGCCCAATAGAACTCCTCCCTGGTTCCCCAATTCCAGTTGTACGTATTTACCCACTTTTCCAGCCTGAATTAAAAGATTTAAAACAATATCTTGATGAAAACCTCAGAAAACAGAATTTATGCTTACCTGATAAATTACTTTCTCCAACGGTGTGTCCGGTCCACGGCGTCATCCTTACTTGTGGGAATATCTCTTCCCCAACAGGAAATGGCAAAGAGTCCCAGCAAAGCTGGCCATATAGTCCCTCCTAGGCTCCGCCCACCCCAGTCATTCGACCGACGGACAGGAGGAAAAATATAGGAGAAACCATATGGTACCGTGGTGACTGTAGTTAGAGAAAATAATTCATCAGACCTGATTAAAAAACCAGGACGGGCCGTGGACCGGACACACCGTTGGAGAAAGTAATTTATCAGGTAAGCATAAATTCTGTTTTCTCCAACATTGGTGTGTCCGGTCCACGGCGTCATCCTTACTTGTGGGAACCAATACCAAAGCTTTAGGACACGGATGAAGGGAGGGAGCCAATCAGGTTACCTAAACGGAAGGCACCACGGCTTGCAAAACCTTTCTCCCAAAAATAGCCTCCGAAGAAGCAAAAGTATCAAATTTGTAAAATTTGGCAAAAGTGTGCAGTGAAGACCAAGTCGCTGCCTTACATATCTGATCAACAGAAGCCTCGTTCTTGAAGGCCCATGTGGAAGCCACAGCCCTAGTGGAGTGAGCTGTGATTCTTTCAGGAGGCTGCTGTCCGGCAGTCTCGTAAGCCAATCGGATGATGCTTTTAAGCCAACAGGAAAGAGAGGTAGAAGTCGCTTTTTGACCTCTCCTTTTACCAGAATAGACGACAAACAGAGAAGATGTTTGTCTGAAATCTTTTGTAGCTTCTAAATAGAATTTTAGAGCACGGACTACGTCTAAATTGTGTAACAAACGTTCCTTCTTTGAAACTGGATTCGGACACAAAGAAGGTACAACTATCTCCTGGTTAATATTTTTGTTAGAAACAACCTTTGGAAGAAAACCAGGCTTAGTACGCAAAACCACCTTATCTGCATGAAACACCAGATAGGGCGGAGAACACTGCAGAGCAGATAACTCTGAATCTCTTCTAGCAGAAGAAATAGCAACCAAAAACAAAACTTTCCAAGATAACAACTTAATATCTATGGAATGTAGAGGTTCAAACGGAACCCCTTGAAGAACTGAAAGAACTAGATTTAAACTCCAGGGAGGAGTCAAAGGTCTGTAAACAGGCTTGATCCTAACCAGAGCCTGAACAAATGCTTGAACATCTGGCATAGCTGCCAGTCGTTTGTGTAGTAAGACAGATAAAGCAGAAATCTGTCCCTTTAGAGAACTCGCAGATAATCCTTTATCCAAACCTTCTTGCAGAAAGGAAAGAATCTTAGGAATTTTTATCTTATTCCAAGGGAATCCCTTGGATTCACACCAGCAGATATATCTTTTCCATATTTTATGGTAAATCTTTCTAGTTACCGGTTTTCTGGCCTGAACCAGAGTATCAATCACAGAATCTGAAAACCCACGCTTTGATAGAATCAAGCGTGCAATCTCCAAGCCGTCAGCTGGAGGGAGACCAGATTTGGATGTTCGAATGGACCCTGAACAAGAAGGTCCTGTCTCAAAGGTAGCTTCCATGGTGGAACCAATGACATATTCACCAGGTCTGCATACCAAGTCCTGCGTGGCCACGCAGGAGCTATCAAGATCACCGAGGCCCTCTCCTGTTTGATCCTGGCTAACAGCCTGGGAATGAGAGGAAACGGTGGAAACACATAAGCTAGGTTGAAGGTCCAAGGCGCTACTAGTGCATCCACTAGAGTCGCCTTGGGATCCCTGGATCTGGACCCGTAGCAAGGAACCTTGAAGTTCTGACGAGACGCCATCAGATCCATGTCTGGAATGCCCCATAATTGAGTCAACTGGGCAAAAATCTCCGGGTGGAGTTCCCACTCCCCCGGATGGAATGTCTGACGACTCATATAATCCGCTTCACAGTTTTCCACACCTGGGATGTGGATCGCAGATAGATGGCAGGAGTGATTCTCCGCCCATTGTATTATTTTGGTTACTTCTTTCATCGCCAGGGAACTCCTTGTTCCCCCCTGATGATTGATATACGCAACAGTCGTCATGTTGTCTGATTGGAATCTTATGAATCTGGCCTTTGCAAGCCGAGGCCAAGCCCTGAGAGCATTGAATATCGCTCTTAGTTCCAGAATGTTTATCGGGAGAAGAGACTCTTCCCGAGACCATAGTCCATGAGCTTTCAGGGATTCCCAGACTGCACCCCAGCCCACTAGACTGGCGTCGGTCGTGACAATGACCCACTCTGGTCTGCGGAAGCTCATTCCCTGGGATAGGTGGTCCAGGGATATCCACCAACGGAGTGAATCTCTGGTCTTCTGATCTACTTGAATCACTGGAGACAAGTCTGTATAGTCCCCATTCCACTGTTTCAGCATGCACAGTTGTAATGGTCTTAGATGAATTCGCGCAAAAGGAACTATGTCCATTGCTGCAACCATCAACCCTACTACTTCCATGCACTGAGCTATGGAAGGACGTGGAACAGAATGAAGAACTTGACAAGCGCTTAGAAGTTTTGACTTTCTGACATCTGTCAGAAAGATCCTCATTTCTAAGGAATCTATTATTGTTCCCAAGAAGGGAACTCTTGTTGACGGAGACAGAGAACTTTTTTCTATGTTCACCTTCCATCCGTGAGATCTGAGAAAGGCCAGAACGATGTCTGTATGAGCACACTTTATTACTGAATATGTGAAAAAATATAAAGGAATTGTTCAAAATTTACCAAAATTTCACCACAGTGTCTTAAAGCATTAAAAGTATTGCACACCAATTTTCAGAGCTTTAACCCTTAAAATAACGAAACCGGAGCCGGTTACAGATTTAACCCCTATACAGTCCCAGCTACAGCCTTTGCTGTGACTTTATCAAGCCCAGAGGGGAATACGATACCAAATGACGCCTTCTAGGAACTTTTCCAACTACTTTCAGGTCCTCACACATGCATCTGCATGTCTTGCTCTCAAAAACAACTGTGCAGTAATGGCGCGAAAATGAGGCTCAGCCTACAACTGGGAAGGCCCATCCTGACTGGAAAAGGTGTCTAACATAGTGCCTGACGTTAAAAAACGTTCCCCAAGTTTATAAGTGTGAATTATCAGCATAAACATGTATAAAATGTCCAAATAAACAAATCGATTTAGCCCATAAAAGTGTCTACCAGTTTTATAGCCCATATTAAGCCCTTTATTCTGTTTGAGACTAAGAAAATGGCTTACCGGTCCCCATGAGGGGAAATGACAGCCTTCCAGCATTACACAGTCTTGTTAGAAATATGGCTAGTCATACCTTAAGCAGAAAAGTCTGCTAACTGTTTCCCCCAACTGAAGTTACTTCATCTCAACAGTCCTTGTGGAAACAGCAATCGATTTTAGTTACTGTCTGCTAAAATCATCTTCCTCTCACAAACAGAAATCTTCATCTTTTTCTGTTTCAGAGTAAATAGTACATACCAGCACTATTTTAAAATAACAAACTCTTGATAGTAGAATAAAAAAACTACAACTAAACACCACATACTCTTAACCATCTCCGTGGAGATGTTGCCTGTGCAACGGCAAAGAGAATGACTGGGGTGGGCGGAGCCTAGGAGGGACTATATGGCCAGCTTTGCTGGGACTCTTTGCCATTTCCTGTTGGGGAAGAGATATTCCCACAAGTAAGGATGACGCCGTGGACCGGACACACCAATGTTGGAGAAAAGGTTTCATCACACCCTCAACTTCTCCAGCTGGGGCTGGGATGTTCTTAGTCAGAAACAAAGATGATACCCTAAGACCCATCATAGATTACAGAGCCTTAAATAAGGTTACCAGAAAAAACAGATACCCCCTCCCACTTATCCCTGAATTACTGGAAAGACTTTCCTCTGCCAACATATATACCAAACTAGATCTCAGAGGTGCCTATAATTTGGTTAGGATACGTAGTGGTGATGAATGGTTAACCGCTTTCCGTACCCGGTACGGATTATTTGAGTACAGGGTCATGCCATTCGGACTTTGTAATGTCCCTGCAACTTTTCAATATTTTGTAAATGACATTTTCCATGATATTCTAGATGTGTACATGATCAGCTATCTAGATGACATTTTGATCTATTCAAAAACTTTAGATCAACATATTCAACATGTCAGGACAGTATTGGAGAGGTTAAGAAGACATCAATTATTCGCAAAGCCTGAGAAGTGTTTATTTCATGTTACAGAATTGTCCTTCCTTGGTTATCGAATTAGTCCTCAAGGGATTAAAATGCAAGATGACAAGGTATCCACCATCACTAATTGGCCAACACCCACTTCTAAAAAACATGTTCAAAAATTCAGTGGATTTTCTAATTTTTATAGGAAATTTATCAGTGGATTTTCCTCAATTGTAAAACCACTCACTAGACTAACAGGAAAAAATACCAAATTCAGTTGGACCATTGAAGCCCAAGAAGCTTTTCAATCACTAAAAAACAAATTTACTACTGCACCAATATTGCGCTTCCCAGATCACACCTTGCAATATATTCTGGACGTTGATGCTAGTGAATATGCAGTTGGTGCTATCTTATCCCAGAGACAGTCTTTAGAGACTCCCCTACATCCCATAGCATATTATTCTAGAGCTATGACAACTTCTGAATTGAATTACCCCATAGAGGAAAAAGAGCTCCTCGCCATAAAAACTTCGTTGGAGCTTTGGAGGCACCTTCTGGAAGGTACAGAGAAACCTATTGTCATCTACACGGATCACAAAAACATTGAATACCTACAAACAAATCGCACCCTCTCCGCGAGGAAAGTTCGTTGGAGTCTATATTTCGCCAGATTTCACTATATCATCATCCATCGTCCAGGATCACGGAACGGGAAGGCAGATGCTCTATTTCGACTTCCTGACCCTCCATCTTTATCATCTAACCCCACAACTGTTATACCAACAGAACAATTTGTTGCCTTGAATAACACTATCCAGGACCAAATACATACTGCACAGCAGAATGATAGTAATCTTCCTAATTTATCCTTGAAAAAGGAAACTGACTATCTGTATCACCATGGTAACCTCCTGTATATTCCTCCATCTGAACAGGATAATATAATCCATTTAGTACATGATACAGTCCTTGCCAGACATCCTGGCATTAAAAAGACAGTGGAACTTCTTCAACGTAATTTTTGGTGGCCAAGGATGATTGACAAGATTATCGCCTATATCAGTTCCTGTCCCACATGCGTTCAAACCAAACCTCAGAAACATAAACCATATGGGTTCCTTCTCTCCTTGCCTATACCCTCTGCGCCATAGTCTGAAGTAGCTATGGACTTTATCGTTGAGTTACCTAAATCTTCTAATCACACTACTATACTGGTTGTTGTCGACCATTTCACGAAGATGGCACATTTCGTTACAACTCCAAAGTTAACATCAGCCTCTTTAACTGCACAGTTATTCCTCACCAACATTGTAAAATTACATGGACTCCCTAAATCAATTACAACTGACAGAGGATCCCAATTTACTTCCAGGTTCTGGAAGGAATTATGTGCATCTTTAGGAATCACAAGAAAACTATCCTCTGCATACCACCCACAATCCAACGGCCAGACAGAAAAGGTTAATCAAATACTTGAGCAATATTTAAGAGCTTATTGTTCTCACCAACAAAACTCCTGTTTTGATTACCTGCCTTATGCCGAGTTTACATACAATAACACAATCAACTCATCTACCAAATACACTCCCTTCTATGCCAACTATGGATTTCATCCTGCCTTTCATCCATTCTCTAATCATTCAAGCAACTTGGCTTCTGTTCAAGAACTCACTAACAGCCTCTCACAGATCCACACCAACCTCAAAACCAATATCGCTGATGCCCAGGGGCAACAAAAGCATTACTTCGATCTTAGACATCCTAAACCACCTGAGTACAAAAAGGGTGACAAAGTTTGGCTGTTGACTAAAAATCTGCGGTTGAATGCTCCAAGTAAAAAAATGACTTCCTTATTCATTGGACCCTATCAGATTATTCGGATAATAAATAATAATGCTGTCACCTTGGACCTACCAAAAGATTTTCGGATTCATCCAACGTTCCACGTCTCCTTGTTGAAACCCTATACTCCCATCAGGGGTGATCCATTACCTATCAAACATTCGATTATTACTGATCAACTTGATTATGAGGTTGCTGACATCTTGGACTCAAGGAAACGTGGCAGGCTTATTGAGTACTTGGTACATTAAAAACATAATTTATGCTTACCTGATAAATTTATTTCTCTTGTGGTGTATCCAGTCCACGGATCATCCATTACTTGTGGGATATTCTCCTTCCCAACAGGAAGTTGCAAGAGGATCACCCACAGCAGAGCTGCTACATAGCTCCTCCCCCAACTGCCATATCCAGTCATTCGACCGAAACAAGCCGAGAAAGGAGAAACCATAGGGTGCAGTGGTGACTGTAGTTTAAATTAAAATTTAGACCTGCCTTAAAAAGACAGGGCGGGCCGTGGAATGGATACACCACAAGAGAAATAAATTCATCAGGTAAGCATAAATTATGTTTTCTCTTGTAAGGTGTATCCAGTCCACGGATCATCCATTACTTGTGGGATACCAATACCAAAGCTAAAGTACACGGATGAAGGGAGGGACAAGGCAGGCTTAAATGGAAGGAACCACAGCCTGTAGAACCTTTCTCCCAAAAATAGCCTCTGAAGAAGCAAAAGTATCAAATTTGTAAAATTTTGAAAAGGTATGAAGTGAAGACCAAGTCGCCGCCTTGCAAATCTGTTCAACAGAAGCCTCATTTTTAAAGGCCCAGGTGGAAGCCACAGCTCTAGTAGAATGAGCTGTAATCCTTTCAGGGGGCTGCTGTCCAGCAGTCTCATAGGCTAAGCGTATTACGCTTCGAAGCCAAAAAGAAAGAGAGGTTGCCGAAGCTTTTTGACCTCTCCTCTGTCCAGAGTAAACAACAAACAGTGTAGATGTTTGGCGAAAATCTTTAGTAGCTTGTAAGTAAAACTTTAAAGCACGGACCACGTTCAGATTATGTAAAAGGCGTTCCTTCTTTGAAGAAGGATTAGGACACAATGATGGAACAACAATCTCTTGATTGATATTATTGTTAGAAACTACCTTAGGTAAAAACCCAGGTTTTGTACGCAGAACTACTTTATCTGAATGGAAAATCAGATAAGGAGAATCACATTGTAAGGCAGATAACTCAGAGACTCTCCGAGCCGAGGAAATAGCCATCAAAAACAGAACTTTCCAAGATAAAAGTTTGATATCAATGGAATGAAGAGGTTCAAACGGAACCCCTTGAAGAACTTTAAGAACCAAGTTTAAGCTCCATGGGGGAGCAACAGGTTTAAACACAGGCTTAATTCTAACCAAAGCCTGACAAAAAGCTTGAACGTCTGGAACTTCTGCCAGACGCTTGTGCAAAAGAATAGACAGAGCAGAAATCGGTCCCTTTAAAGAACTAGCTGATAATCCTTTTTCCAAACCCTCTTGGAGAAACGACAATATCCTAGGAATCCTAACCTTACTCCATGAGTAATTCTTGGATTCACACCAATAAAGGTATTTATGCCATATCTTATGGTAGATTTTCCTGGTGACAGGCTTTCGTGCCTGTATAAGGGTATCAATGACTGACTCGGAGAAGCCACGCTTTGATAAAATCAAGCGTTCAATCTCCATGCAGTCAGTCTCAGAGTAATTAGATTTGGATGATTGAAAGGACGTTGTAGTAGAAGGTCTTGTCTCAGAGGCAGGGTCCATGGTGGAAAGGATGACATGTCCACTAGGTCTGCATACCAGGTCCTGCGTGGCCACGCAGGTGCTATCAAGATCACCGATGCTCTCTCCTGTTTGATTTTGGCAATCAGTCGAGGGAGCAGAGGAAACGGTGGAAACACATAAGCCAGGTTGAAGAACCAAGGCGCTGTCAGAGCATCTATCAGCACCGCTCCCGGGTCCCTGGACCTGGATCCGTAACAAGGAAGCTTGGCGTTCTGGCGAGACGCCATGAGATCCAGATCTGGTTTGCCCCAACGATGAATCAGTTGAGCAAAGACCTCCGGATGAAGTTCCAACTCCCACGGATGAAAAGTCTGGCGACTTAGAAAATCCGCCTCCCAGTTCTCTACACCTGGGATATGGATTGCTGATAGGTGGCAAGAGTGAGTCTCTGCCCAGCGAATTATCTTGGAGACTTCTAACATCGCTAGGGAACTCCTGGTTCCCCCTTGATGGTTGATGTAAGCCACAGTCGTGATGTTGTCCGACTGAAATCTGATGAACCTCAGGGTTGCTAACTGAGGCCAAGCTAGAAGAGCATTGAATATTGCTCTTAACTCCAGAATATTTATTGGGAGGAGTTTCTCCTCCTGAGTCCACGATCCCTGAGCCTTCAGGGAATTCCAGACTGCACCCCAACCTAGAAGGCTGGCATCTGTTGTTACAATTGTCCAATCTGGCCTGCGAAAGGTCATACCTTTGGACAGATGGACCCGAGATAGCCACCAGAGAAGAGAATATCTGGTCTCTTGATCCAGATTTAGCAGAGGGGACAAATCTGTGTAATCCTCATTCCACTGACTGAGCATGCATAGTTGCAGCGGTCTGAGATGTAGGCGCGCAAATGGCACTATGTCCATCGCCGCAACCATCAAGCCGATTACTTCCATACACTGAGCCACCGAAGGGCGCAGAATAGAATGAAGAACACGGCAAGATTTTAGAAGCTTTGATAACCTGGATTCTGTCAGATAAATCTTCATTTTTACAGAATCTATCAGAGTCCCTAGGAAGGAGACTCTTGTGAGTGGGGATAGAGAACTCTTTTCCTCGTTCACCTTCCACCCATGTGACCTGAGAAATGCCAGAACTATGTCCGTATGTGACTTGGCAATCTGAAAGCTTGACGCCTGTATCAGGATGTCGTCCAGATAAGGGGCCACTGATATACCTTGCGGTCTTAGGACCGCCAGAAGCGACCCCAGAACCTTTGTAAAGATTCTTGGAGATGTAGCTAACCCGAAGGGAAGAGCCACAAATTGGTAATGCCTGTCCAGAAAGGCAAACCTTAGGAACCGATGATTATCTTTGTGAATCGGTATGTGAAGGTAAGCATCCTTCAAATCCACTGTGGTCATGTACTGACCCTCCTGGATCATAGGTAGGATGGTCCGAATAGTTTTCATTTTGAACGATGGAACTCTGAGGAATTTGTTTAAGATCTTTAGATCCAAAATGGGTCTGAAGGTTCCCTCTTTTTTGGGAACCACAAACAGATTTGAATAAAAACCCTGTCCCTGTTCCGACTGTGGAACTGAACAGATCACTCCCATAACTAGGAGGTCTTGCACACAGCGTAAGAATGCCTCTTTCTTTATCTGGTTTACAGATAATCTCGAAAAGTGAAATCTTCCTTGAGGAGGGGAAGCTTTGAATCCAGAAGATATCCCTGAGATATGATCTCCAACACCCAGGGATCCTGAACATCTCTTGCCCACGCCTGGGCGAAGAGAGAAAGTCTGCCCCCTACTAGATCCGTTACCGGATAGGGGGCCGTTCCTTCATGCTGTCTTAGAGGCAGCAGCAGGCTTTCTGGCCTGCTTGCCTTTGTTCCAGGACTGATTAGGTTTCCAGCCCGGCTTGGATTGAGCAAAAGTTCCCTCTTGTCTTGTAGCAGAGGAAGTTGATGCTGCACCTGCCTTGAAGCTTCGAAAGGCACGAAAATTAGACTGTTTGGCCTTTGATTTGGCCCTGTCTTGAGGAAGGGTATGACCCTTACCTCCAGTAATGTCAGCAATAATTTCCTTCAAACCAGGCCAGAATAGGGTCTGCCCCTTGAAGGGAATGTTAAGTAATTTAGACTTTGAAGTCACATCAGCTGACCAAGATTTAAGCCATAGCGCCCTACACGCATGGATGGCGAATCCAGAATTCTTAGCCGTTATTTTAGTCAAATGAACAATGGCGTCAGAAACAAAAGAATTAGCTAGCTTAAGTGTTCTAAGCTTGTTAAGTATTTCAGTCAATGGAGTAGCTGTCTGAAAGGCCTCTTCCAGAGACTCAAACCAGAACGCCGCAGCAGCAGTGACAGGCGCAATGCATGCAAGGGGCTGCAGGATAAAACCTTGTTGAATAAACATTTTCTTAAGGTAACCTTCTAATTTGTTATCCATTGGATCTGAAAAAGCACAACTGTCCTTGACAGGGATAGTGGTACGCTTTGCTAAAGTAGAAACTGCTCCCTCCACCTTAGGGACCGTCTGCCATAAGTCCTGTGTGGTGGCGTCTATTGGAAACATTTTTCTAAAAATAGAAGGGGGGGGGGGAAACGGCACACCGGGTCTATCCCACTCCTTATTAATGATTTCTGTAAACCTTTTAGGTATTGGAAAAACATCAGTACACACCGGCACTGCATAGTATTTATCCAGTCTACACAATTTCTCTGGTACTGCAATTGTGTCACAGTCATTCAGAGCAGCTAACACCTCCCCAAGCAATACACGGAGGTTCTCAAGCTTAAATTTAAAAGTAGAAATATCTGAATCAGGTTTCCCCGAATCAGAAATGTCACCCACAGACTGAAGCTCTCCTTCCTCAGCTTCTGCATATTGTGACGCAGTATTAGACATGGGCCTTAAGGCATCTGCGCGCTCTGTACTACGTCTAACCCCAGAGCTATCGCGCTTTCCTCTGAATTCAGGCCGTCTGGCTAATACCGCTGACAGGGTATTATCCATGATTGCCGCCATGTCCTGCAAAGTAATCGCTATGGGCGTCTTTGATGTACTTGGCGCCATTTTAGCGTGAGTCCCTTGAGCGGGAGTCAAAGGCTCTGACACGTGGGGAGAGTTAGTCAGCATAACTTCCCCCTCGCCAGAATCCTCTGGTGATAAATTTTTTAAAGCTAAAAACTGATCTTTATTGTTTAAAGTGAAATCAATACATTTAGAACACATTCTCATATGGGGTTCCACCATGGCTTTTAAACATAATGAACAAGGAGTTTCCTCTATGTCAGATATGTTTATACAGACTAGCAATGAGACTAGCAAGCTTGGAAAACACTTTACATCAAGTTAAACAAGCAATATAAAATACGTTACTGTGCCTTTAAGGGAAACAAATTTTGCTAAAATTTGAAATAACAGTGAAAAAAGGCAGTTAAACTAACGAAATTTTTACAGTGTATGTACCAAGTTAGCAGAGCATTGCACCCACTTGCAAATGGATGATTAACCCCTTAATACAAAAAACGGATTAACAAATTGAAAAAAACGTTTTTTAAACAGTCACAACAACTGCCACAGCTCCACTGTGGCTTTACCTTCCTCAATATATGACTTTTGAAGCCTTTAGAGCCCTTCAGAGATGTCCTAAAGCATGCAGGGGACTGCTGAGGGAAGCTTAATGTCTCTGTCTGTAATTTTAACTGCGCAAAAAAAGCGCTAAAATAGGCCCCTCCCACTCATATTACAACAGTGGAAAGCCTCAGAAAACTGTTTCTAGGCAAAAATCAGCCAGCCATGTGGAAAAAACTAGGCCCCAATAAGTTTTATCACCAAAGCATATATAAAAACGATTAAACATGCCAGCAAACGTTTTATATTGCCCATTAATCAGAATATATACCTCTGATAGCAAGCCTGATACTAGTCGCTATTAAATCACTGTATTTAGGCTTAACTTACATTAATCCGGTATCAGCAGCTTTTTTCTAGCAAATTCCATCCCTAGAAAAACTTAAACTGCACATACCTTATTGCAGGGTAACCTGCACGCCATTCTCCCTCTGAAGTTACCTCACTCCTCAGACATATGTGAGAACAGCAGTGGATCTTAGTTACTTCTGCTAAGATCATAGAAAAACGCAGGCAGATTCTTCTTCTAAATGCTGCCTGAGATAAAATAGTACAACTCCGGTACCATTTAAAAACAATAAACTTTTGATTGAAGAAAAAACTAACTATATTACACCCCTTTCCTCTTACTACCTCCAGCTATGTTGAGAGTTTGCAAGAGAATGACTGGATATGGCAGTTGGGGGAGGAGCTATGTAGCAGCTCTGCTGTGGGTGATCCTCTTGCAACTTCCTGTTGGGAAGGAGAATATCCCACAAGTAATGGATGATCCGTGGACTGGATACACCTTACAAGAGAAAAGGTTACTCACATGACGAGGACTCTTGGGAACCCTCTACGAATTTGTCTGCCGACCGTTTAGTTGCTTCATTTCATAAAAGACACCCTGATAGACCCTCTCCTTGAAACCCGGTGGGTTTCCTTTTGTGTGGGGGTACTGTCATGCATACACCTTTAAGGAGATTGATCACCTGGTTAACATCCTGCCTATAAAGTCTCACCTTTCCCCTAACGGTTTGCTTGGTAATTTGAATCCTTGCTAGGTATCACTAGCTGCTCTCTTGCCCAGCCGTTGCTGAATTTGAGGAATATCCTTTGTGATTCTGCTCTCCTGACTTTCAGAATCTTATAACACACTCGTATATTGTGTGTATATCATTGGGACTTCCACTCAGAATCGCTAACAAAAACAAGCTATATATTTATACAAATATTGTCCTAACAACCTTTTTGGAATCATTGTAATCTTTGTTGCTCTGATTACCTGCTTAGCGTCATATTGAGCTAACCCCCTGGTTCAACTCACTCGGCTCCAGTTTGCCGCTACCACAGCTGTTCACTCTCACTGTTCTCTTTCATTGATAGCCGGAACTACTTCCTGTGTTTGCGGTCACGCCGTCCACTCTAGTCAGTCTCTCTCTAACCAGCACAGGAGCATAACGTACTCCTAATTCCTCCTGGATCCGGACCAAGTCTCCAAGTAAGCAATTACTAGTAATCGTAAGTACCGGTCTTACAAATAAATCCTCACAGCTCTGGAAATGTAAATAACATTTGGTCTTTAGTTTATTTGTGTACACATTTGGTATTACCTGGAATAGCGATCCTTCCACTTGTTCAATATAGTAAATTGGTGTATCTTTCTTTTTGTAACAATTGTTGCTATTAACTAGTGTGTTGCCATAAGTGATTGTTCACCTTGTTCATATAAACACTTCTATAACACTGTTTATATAGTAACTGCTTGCTTCACAATCTGATTTATTTAAGTTATATTTCAGAGTTGAATTAAGCTACAAAAACATATTTTGAAAATATAATAATTTTAGGTTGATTATGTTTCCTTGTATCTTTCTGCAAAAATAGATCCAACATTGCTACTTAGCATTACAGGAGCGGATAAACACTTTCCTGACCTGCGACTCTAGGAATGAGACACACAGAGTATCACATGACACATCTTTCAGAGGTACTAGGATATGTTTCTTAGATAGCATAACTATGAACTTAAGTGTCGTGACCGGAGTTGACAGAGGATACTATTACCCGCTAACATAGACCAAAATTATGCAGGAGCGTTCTAAGCACAGTGCAAACAATGGGCATTGAAAAACAGTGGGAGGCTCAAAACAACAAAAACAACAACAATAATAATAAAAGTAATATACCCCACCAAGATCCTATATGTAACATGAAGTGACATTCCCACATATGGCACATACTATTTATACTAAGGGTATCTGCAATAAATTAAATTACACATTTGGCATTTAAACTGATGAGTCACTTAGCTGGGGAGAATATGGGTGATATTAGTCCCTTATCGTGAAGTTAGATATTAAAAAGGTAACTACGAAAACGTGAGGTGATTGTTGAACTGTAGAAACATTCATAGTTCAATAGTAGAATTGCAGGATTAGTAAGTCTTGTAGTGCTGTAATGGACAATGGGGTATAGGAACCCAAAAACTCTCAGTTTGGCTTAGTTTCAGCTCAGACGCATGATCCGTATGCCCATGCAGAGTTCCTAGTGCCTGGAGTCCAACTCACCCCACTCCAACTTTGAAATGACAACCAGAGGGAATCGGGGCCACCCGAGGTGACAGCTGACTTTGCAGTGGTGAGTAGGAGCCTCCATATGCTGCGGATACCATTGACAGGGACAGAGGCATCTGAGGAGGTGGTGCAGCGCCATCTTGCACTAAGATAGATCCCATGTGGGCTGCGGCTGTCTCCTTCTCCGCAATTGACTCTCTGTAGATTTGAGGATTCGTGAGACGAGGCTGTTGGTCCAAGTAAGTGTACGTGGGCAGTGGGGAGTTTCGCGGCATAAAAATTACTCCTAAGTCAGAGGCACCTACCTCCCCTTTGTTCGTGAGGATGAGTTCTGCCCCAGGCCAGGCTGCTAAAGAGTTTCTTGCGGCCGTTACCTCTAGATCTCCATTATTGACCATCGGCATACTGTTTTTATAGGTTCCGGTGCTATGATGAGTTGTAAGTGGATTCATATGTTCACCATATTCGGAGGGTTCGGTGTCCCTTAACCATTCTATAGCCACTGGGTCCGGCTTAGTTTCGTATGACCATGCTGCCTCCATCTTCTCTGTCAGCTGTAGAAAATGGTCAGTTAAGAGATTGCATATCTCCTTAATTATAATAGCTGCGTCGGATTCCATGCTGTTTTAATCAGCAAATGTCAGCAAAGTGTATGCAGCTTATGTCTAAAACTGCTATGCAGTCGGCACCCAAGGATACCGGCTGGGGGGTTGTTATGGAGGCTGTGACCTCAAGATAGTCTCCAGAATATTAGGGCTGCAGAGTAGTGTTATATATAGCTCAATTAATGCAGAATTCCTTCCCAAACTAGAATGTGAAGGTTTGAATACGTATTAAGTCCATATATCAAAGATTTTGGTAAAAAGATCCTGTAGAGAGGAGAAGCTCAAAATATTTTGACCTAAGATGGCCGCTGCCCGGAAGTTCCCCCCAGGATATAGCTTTTTAAACCTTAAAGAAAGGTAAAAAGAAGCACTAAGTTTAGATTCCTTGCTAAAGATATGATAAATAGCATCTGGAAAAGCATCGAAGAAAAACTTCAAGAGCTACCTCAGAAGCTTAAAAAAACTGAATTCAAATATTTGCTATTCTTGTTATCAAGAGGACTAGATTCCTCAATACTCAAAGTAAACAATACTTAATAAAGAATTAATACATTCAATTTGAAAAGTTTGATTTATCAAAATTAATCAGCAGAAATATTACAGTATGCTGTTGATACTTTATAGGTATATTTAGTATAAGTTAGGAAAGATTCTTTACATTAATTTGAAGGCGAAATAGCAGTCATAGGGGTATATTTATGATAGTGCGGACGGACATGATACGATGTAGTGTATCATGCCCGCCCCCTGCAGATTTGCGGCCAATTGGCCTCTAGCAGGGTGTGTCAATCAACCCGATCGTATTCGATCGGGTTGATTTATGTCCGCCGCCTCAGAGCAGGCAAATATATGCAATATATATTAAAACTTTAAAATATAAAGTGCCAAACATAGCTGAGAGTGTCTTAAAAAAAGATATATACTTACCTGAAGACACCCATCCACATATAGCAGACAGCCAAACCAGTACTGAAAAATATCAGCAGAAGTAATGGTATAAGAGTATAAAGTCGATCTGAAAAGGGAAGCAGGGGATAAATCCCTGCAACCGATAACAGAGAGCCTTTGAATAGATTTCCCATGGGTGAAACCATAAAATCAACAGGCAATACTCCTTTCACATCCCTCTGACAAACACTGTACTCTGAGAGGAATTGGGCTTCAAAATGCTTAGAAGCGCCTTTCACAGAAGAAATCAAGCATGACTTGCTTCACCATCCTCCACCGAAGGCAAAGTTTGTAAAACTAAGGTGTGAGTGAGGTGGGAGGTGTATTTATAGGCATTTTGAGGTTTGGGAAACTTTGCCCCCTCCTGGTAGGAATGTATATCCCATACGTCACTAGCTCATGGACTCTTGCCAGTTACATGAAAGAAAATTAAATGAGGGTAAAAAAAGAGTGAATAGGAGGGGGATGGAGAAATAAGTGAAAAGGTAACAACCCACCACCATGCCTCCTTATAAAAGGAATAAGATGTGGAACGTAGTAACTGATATTAACAACAAAAATCTCCCAAAAAAGCCTATTACATTTCTGAAACTAGCAGCTACATTTGCAAAACACCAGACTTCTAATAAGCAAATATCTTAAATTTGGGACAATGACTGGTTCAGACATGCTGCATCAATAAAATGACACTTTACTCCCCTAATATATCAATGAGGTTGAAATTTATTGCAAATCATATAAGCCTGATTTCAAGGAAGCTAAATCTTACTTCTGTATGACTCCATCACCACAGTAGCCGCTGCCGTGTTGATAGAATAGCTCTGGAGATGGTTCACTTTCTCTGCTTCCAGCCAATGTCACAATCTGGTACTTGTAAATATTACCAGGCTTCACATTCCTGAAACACAAATACACCAGAATTCAGTATGAAATTCTGCTACTTAGAAGGAATACATCATTGAAAGAACAAAAGCATGCAAGATATAAACAGCTAAATCAGCTGAATAAGGTATTGCCGAACACTCAGCGATCAGTCTAACAATCTCGTATTAGCCCCCTATCCACAAATGTGTCCAGCTCTATTCTATACAAAAGCACCAGCAAAACTCAGACAAGCTTTCTAAACCCAAAGACCAGCATGCACGCTCTTATCTAGTTTATCTTACCCTCCAAACTTTGAAAAGAAAAAAAAAAAACAGAACAATCAAGGCACAACCCTCCAATTCCACAACAGATTTCACCTTTTTATGTATCAGTGTATTTTTACTGCCCGACTGTGATCAAACCTGTCTATGTACACCAAGATTAGACACACATGCAATCCTAAAAAACACCTACCAACAACCACTTAGAAACAAACTCTACTGTTTACCTTTAGATCATATATAACCATACTCCCCTTGAACATCTACTTGTTTCCCCAGATTATAGTAATCTATACCCAGGACTCATTATTTATCTTCTGTAAAACATCAAGCCTACTCTGATAAAATGTATGTTCAAAAGAGTCATTTGACTCTTACCACTTCTTTACACCTAAATGGACTAGCTCCATCTTGCAGCCTCTCCATACGGGCTGCAATCGGCTTTGCAATAGATACTCGAAAGACTTACATAATTTATGATATGGAGCTACACAGATGCATTGTTAAAGGGACAGTCTAGTCAAAATTAAACTTTCATGATTCAGATAGGGCGTGTCATTTTAAACAACTTTCCAATTTACTTCTATTATCTAATTTGCTCAATTCGTTAGATATCCTTTGGTAAAGAAATAGCAATGCACATGTCTGAGCCAATCACACGAGGCCTCTATGTGCAGCAACCAATCAGCAGCTACTGAGCATATCTAGATATGCTTTTCAGCAAGTGATATCAAGAGAATGAAGCAAATTAGATAATAGAAGTAAATTAGAAAGTTGTTTAAAATGACAAGTTCTTTCTAAATCATGAAAGAAAAAATGTGGGTTTCATGTCCCTTTAAATGCTAAAAATAAGACCAATATACAAAGGTCAAACAGTCTAACCCAGGGCATACAACTGACTTTCTGCTACAGTTGTGATTTCCACAATGTCCAATGAATTACTGTGATCATGATAATAAAACTAGCAGCATAATATCAAATCATTAAATGGTCACTCCGTTTTCGTGAAAAGAATATACCCCAAAAATGTTATTTGCATTATGTATAAAGGTTAAGGAAATACTTAAGAGAATAATTTTATCTGTATAAATATATGTATATTATTATATACATAACACTGTCTGTTTCAGTGTTATCCACAGAACACTTGTAGCTAAACTTTTAAACAATGGTAACTAGAAATAATTATAAAAATAAAATATTGTAGAGAAGATTATGATATTTACTAGTCTAATTGAGGTAAAAAATGAATTTATAAAATAAGACTGATTGGTAACTTGAGATAATTGGCAAAAAAGATAAGAGAGAAACGTCATCCCCTTCAATTTCAAGCCAGGATTAAACTATTAAAAATTAGAATAAAATTTGAGAACAAATTATTTTTTCCTTCTATAAAAAGTATTCATCTCCTGCATCTTCCAAACCCTAGGCATTCTGTAATAGGAAGGTGGCACAAGTTTAATCTGCTAAAAATATCCTAATATTTATAACTTTCATGAAAGAACTGAAAGAGAAAATTATTAAAGATTAGATTCCTGAAAGATTGAACAGAGTGTCTCTGATGGAGAGTTGTACATAATTTAAATTGCACAGAGACTGCACTAAACTAACAGCCATGCAGCAAACATGCCGCGGCATGCCTGGGAGACAAGGCAAACTGTGCCAAGAGGCCTGTAATCCCTGTGGCTGTGTTATGCTTGCCAGATCACAAAGGGCCAGAAAATATATAGAATCCATCTGGTAGAATAAGAACACTCTGTTTTTATTGTGAATTTGTGTAAAAAACATGTGCTCTTGGTCTTTTTTAAACATGAAGCAGAATCTGTCTGGATATTTAAAAACAAAACAATTAGTTTACTGGGCTTCTTAATTTCCAAAACATATTAGAAAATCAAAGTTTTTCTGTTTGTTTTTTTAAATTCAGAAACCACTTTCACTCAAAGAAAGGTTGAAATGTATCACTATGAATTGTGCTGATGGGGAGGTTATTCCTCGTGTTCTCCCCCCCCCCACACACACGTTATTTCTGTCTATATTTACAGTTATCTATATTTCTATTTCTATAAAATATATATTACTAATTTTAAAAGGATAATAATAAAAGGGTTGCATGCTCTGGACATTTGCCTCAGTTTGCTTTCATATGTTTTGTATTAATTTCAGCCTACTTGAGTAGCTCAAGGCAAAATGTTTGCATTGTGTAAATAAGGAAAAGAATCATCATCAATAAAAATGTTCTAACTGCATTAACCCACTGACTGCCAGATAGAGCTGCAAGGACTTGATGAACACAGCATTGCAGCTCTCTCTGGGAACTAAGGGGTTAACACCCTAAAGGCTTTGCATTGCCGTCTGGCAGTGAAATGTTGTAAAGGAGAGTGGAGCTGATTGATAAAAGATTTACTTTTTTAGATTACACATTTGCTTCCTATTCCCTGGAGCGATAAGAGTAGCAGACTTACGCTCTATGCAGTCACACATCCCTGCTGGTAAAAAAAACCATGCTTGGGATACTGTGCTGGGAGCTCTTTCTACCTTCCTTCCAGAAGCTCCTATTACACTCCTGCTTAGGTCAGTTTAGGACATGGTCCAACCCCCTCCCCTCCCTCTACTGCTGCTGTTTATCAGAGGAATTGTTTTTCTGACTTTTTATTAGTAAAAAGTGGATTTTGAGAAAAGTGTACACACAGAAGTTCCCTCCCAATTTAGCAAGCAGAAAAAAAGGACAGAAATACAATTCTAATGTTAATATGTGACTGCAGCTGCTTAAGATGCAATTCTGTCTGTATAGTTAGGGGATGGCAGGTGCAGACAACAGACACGCCTTCCTCTCTCCTAAATTGGTGAGGTCCAAGTGGGGGATGAGGGTCTGGAGGAGGCCCCCAAAGGGATTTTGTGGGCCCCCTGACACCACCACAACAGGGAGGTGGAGTGGAGAGGAAAGGTAAAAGGGAGAAGAGATTTATAGTGAAAACTGACAGGTTAAGAGTCCATGCAAAAGCCAAACGCACACTATAATTTCATCCATTCTTACAAACACATAAAAGTAAAATAGCTTCATTGAAGGGTTAACACTGTGTCTGGAATTCTGTGTCCATAATCTAAGAGGCTAATAATGTGAAATGAAAGACACAAGGGAAATATATTAAAAACATGATTGCATTATATATCTATATCTATCTATCTATCTATCTATATATATATATATATATATATATATATATATATATATATATAAAAATACATATATATGAGAGAGAGAGAGAGAGAGAGAGAGATAGAGAGAGAGATAGAGAGAGAGATAGAGAGAGAGATAGAGAGAGAGAATGATCTCAATCTTGCACTATAAATTTCTTGTCTTCCTTAATATTCACATTATAAAGTGATTTATTATTAGTGATGGCTTTAATATTGAATGATTATGAGACCAGGACATTTTGCATTGATATCTTCAGAAAAGAAGGGGAGAAAAAGCTTATATAAGAAAGATTTTCTATATGCAACATAGGTACTATCCATATTTTTATAAAGTACTAATATGTGATGATGGAGTCTTATAAGTATCCTCTGGTCAATGCCCTCAAATCTACCCATGTCTATAATCTGCCCTCCAAGGCAGAGAAAGCACCCAAACAAAAGAAAGCATCAGTATGTTTAATAAACAACACACTTAAGTGCAGTCTGAAATATAAAAACATTGTAGTACAACCGGGTTACACGTACAGCCTGCTTCTATAGCATACACACAATATATAGCTCATTTCTGTAATATCTACACAGAAGACAGTGTACTGAAACCTCAAAAAATTTGAATATCGTGCAAAAGATCATTTATTTCACTAATGCAATTTAAAAGGTGAAACTAATATATGAGATAGACTTGGGCTCCTTTTGCAGCAATTACGGCCTCAATGCGGCATGGCATGGAAGCTATCAGCCTGTGGCACTGCTGAGGTGTTATGGAAGACCAGGATGTTTCAATAGCGGCCTTCAGCTCTTCTGCATTGTTCGGTCTCATGTCTCTCATCTTTCTCTTGGCAATGCCCCATAGATTCTCTATGGGGTTAAGGTCAGGCGAGTTTGCTGGCCAATCAAGCACAGTAATCCCACGGTCATTGAACCAGGTTTTGCAGCTTTTGGCAGTGTGGGCAGGTGCCAAGTGCTGCTGGAAAATGAAGTCAGCATCCCCATAGAGCTCGTCTGCGGAAAGAAGCATGAAGTGCTCCAAAATCTCCTGGTAGACGGCTGCGTTGACCCTGGACTTAATGAAGCACAGTGGACCAACACCAGCAGATGACATGGCTCCCCAAATCAACACAGACTGTGGAAACTTCACACTGGACTTCAAGCATCTTGCAGTGTGTGCCTCTCCATTCTTCCTCCATACTCTGGGTCCTTGGTTTCCAAATGAGATGCAAAATTTGCTCTCATCAGAAAAGAGGACTTTGGACCACTGAGCAACAGGCCAGGTCTGTTTTTCTTTAGCCCAGGTAAGACGCCTCTGACGTTGTTTGTTGTTCAGGAGTGGCTTGACAAGAGGAATAAGACACTTGAAGCCCATGTCCAGGATCCGTCTGCGTGTGGTGGCTCTTGATGCACTGACTCCAGCCTCAGTCCACTCCTTGTTAAAGTCCCCAACACTTTTGAATGGCCTTTTCCTGACAATCCTCTCCAGGCTGCGGTCATCCCTGCTGCTTGTGCATCTTTTTCTTCCACACTTTTCCCTTCCACATAACTTTCTATTAATGTGCTTTGATACAGCACTTTGGGAACATTCAACTTCTTTTGCAATTACCTTTTGAGGCTTTCCCCCCTTATGGAGGGCGTCAATGATGGTTTTCTGCACAACTGTCAGGTCAGCAGTCTTTCCCATGATTGTGATTCCTACTGAACCAGACTGAGAGACCATTTAAAGTCTCTGGAACCCTTTGCAGGTGTTATGGCTTAATTAGCTGATTAGAGTGGGACACTTTGAGCCTAGAATATTGCACCTTTTCACAATATTCTAATTTTCTGAAATTGTGGATTTGGGGTTTTCATGAGCTGTAAGCCATAATCATCACAATTATGACAAATCACGGCTTGAACTATCTTGCTTTGCATTTAATGAATCTATCTCATATATTAGTTTCACCTTTTAAGTTGCATTAGTGAAACAAATGAACTTTTGTACAATATTCTAATTTTTTCGAGTTTTACCTGCATATAACCATATTGTAGCATGAACTAGTACCCCTTACAGCAAGCTTCTATAATAAACATGATATAGTCCATTTCAATCGTTCACAGAGCACAAAGCCTATTTGTATAACATTCACAAAGCATGTTTCTGAAATATCCACACAGTATACAACCTGTTACTATAACAATCAAATAGTATACAGGATGCATCTAAGCATTTACAGAGCAAACATTTATATTGTGTATCTTTTATACAGATTACATTCCCTATATACAGCCTGTTAAAATCAATTTCAGTAACATCACTATGGCATACAGGCAAAATCTAAAACAATCATGCAGTGTACATCACACTTTAAACACAGAGCGCATGCTGCATCTAAACTATTCACCAAGCTTACAATTTGTTTAAATCGTGTTTAAGTCTGATCTAGTTTTATCTCATGATATCATTACATGTACAGCCTGCTTCATCACCACTAAACACAAAAGCACGCTTTTCACAGCAACATCAACAATGAATATAATAATGTCACAATGGCCAGATCATTTAGGTGTAGTCTTACAAATGAGAAGAAATCATTTACTATTTGAGCATTTCTTCTGTATTTAAATAGAACTTTAAGATGTCTCATAAATGTGGTTCATATTGGAACATTTTAAAGCAGTGACGCAGTCAAATACTGGGCTATGTAAATTAATGTTTATCGATAAACAGCTCAGAAACAGAATGAGCTTTATTTCCAATTTCGCTAGATGAATGAAGCTTCCAGTACACAGATACATATACAACAGAAAGACACAAAATAATAAAAATAAAGATTCAAATATAAAAATGTATAAAGACACAATTAGACCAAGACAAAATAAGCATTTTTACAGGTATTCTAAGTACACCTATGTGCAAGGGGTAATGCAATATGCTGAAGAGCAACAATATGTACAGGTAATATGAACAAACAGTACAAATGTATACAGAAAGAGAATCACTCTACCAGTAAGAGTACAGGTCCGGAAGGGTGGGCAAGGGAGCACCAATAATCCTCTGAGCAGTTTGGACTGTCCATTGTCTTCTGATTTCCGATTTGGTAGCTGAACCAAACAAGCCAGTTACTGAAGTGCACAGAACAGACTTAAAGGGACAGTAAAGTCAAAACTAAACTTTCATGATTCAGATAGGGCATGCAATTTTAAACAACTTTCCTATTTACTTTTATCATCAAATTTGCTTTGTTCCCTTGGTGGTATTTTTGAAAAGCTAAACCTAGCTAGGCTCAAACTGATTTCTAAACCGTTGAAAACCGCCTCCTAACTCAGAGCATTTTTAAAGTTTTTCACAGTTAGACTGTGCTAGTTCACATGTGTCATATAGATAACATTGTGCTCACTCCCGTGAAGTTATTTAGGAGTCTTCACTGATTGACTACACTGCATGTCTGTCAAAGGCACTTAGATAAGGAGGCTGTCTGCATAGGCTTAGATACAAGGTAATCACAGAGGTAAAAAGTATATTATTATAATTGTGTTGGTTATGCAAAAACGGGGAATGGGTAATAAAGGGATTATCTATCTTTTTAAATAAGAACAATTTTGGTGTAGACTGTCCCTTTAAAGGGACACTCAAGTCAAAATTAAACTTCAAGATTCAGATACAGCATGCAATTTTAAACAACTTTCCAATTTACTTCAATTAACAAAATGTGCACAGTCTTTTTATATTTACACTTTTTGAGTCACCAACTCCTTCTGAGCATGTGCAAGAATTCAATGCATATACATATATGCATTTGTGATTGGATGATGGCTTTCACATGATACAGGGGGAGTGGAAATAGACATAACTTTGCAATTTATTTAACAAAAATCTACTACTCATTTGAAGTTCAGACTAAGAGCTATTGCATTGTCTTCTTATCATGCATTTGTTGATTATGCAAATCTACTGTATTGACTGGTCCTTTAATGAGGGCTGAGTAGAATTTGGCCAGCGGCTAAAGTGGCAAGTTGAACTTCCTCAGTTGGTGAAGGAAGTACAATCTCTGTTGGCCTTTTTTCACATTGGAGTCATTGAGGGTCTCCCAATTCAGATCCTGTGAGATTGTAAAGTCCAGGTACTAAAAAGACTCCATGGTGGACACAGTGTTGTTTAGGAAGATGGAGGGGGGAGTGCTGAGGTGTTCCTCTTAATCTTAACTATTTTAAGAGTGTTCAGCACCAGGTTGTTATGACTCTACTAGACAGATAGCTGCTCAACCTCCCTTCTGTATGCAGACTCATCGCCATCCTGGATGAGGCTGATGACTGTGGTGTCATCTGCAAACGTCAGGAGCTTAACAGAGGGGTCTAAAGAGGTGCAGTCATTTGTGTTGAAGGAGAAAAGAAGTTAAGAGAGCACACATCCTTGATAAACGCCAGTACTAATCGTGCAGGTGCTGAATATGGATTTTCGCAATGATAAAATGGAACTTGAGACAGCAGGACATGATATAGAGAAAGATACAGAGGAGGGAAGCTGGACATATGTACTATGTCCACAAGGTTCTGTGTGATCAAGCTGGGTCAATTACAATTGAAGATAATAGCTCTCTAGGGCTGCAACTTACAATTATTTTCATAATCGATTTATCGGCTGATTATTTTTTTCAATTAATCGACTAATCAAATAAAAAAAGAATCAATAATTGTTTGCTATAATTATAATAAAATCCACATACTGAGTGTTACAAATATAAACTTCAGACTAAAACTTTACATTAACACAACTTTCAGAAACTTTGCATTGAAATGCAACAATGTCAACATGTCCACCTGCTCCTGGCTCTCGTTTTGCAAGCTATATTGCCTTTAGCAGAGAAGAGGGGTTCAGATGGTGTTGAGTTGTCTGAGATGCATAATTAGGGTTTTGCCTATTTCGCCAAAAAACAGAATTTATGCTTACCTGATAAATTTCTTTCTCTTACGGTGTATTCAGTCCACGGATTCATCCTTACTTGTGGGATATTCTCAATCCCTACAGGAAGTGGCAAAGAGAGCACACAGCAAAGCTGTCCATATAGCTCCCCTCAGGCTCCGCTCCCCCAGTCATTCGACCGACGGTTAGGAGAAAAAGGAGAACCATAGGGTGCAGTGGTGACTGTAGTTATAAAATTTGAACCTGACTTAAATGTCAGGGGGCGGGCCGTGGACTGAATACACCGTAAGAGAAAAAAAATTATCAGGTAAGCATAAATTCTGTTTTCTCTTACTTGGTGTATTCAGTCCACGGATTCATCCTTACTTGTGGGATACCAATACCAAAACAATAGGACACGGATGAAGGGAGGGAACAAGTCAGGTCACCTAAACGGAAGGCACCACTGCTTGCAAAACCTTTCTCCCAAAAATAGCCTCCGAAGAAGCAAAAGTATCGAATTTGTAAAATTTGGCAAATGTATGCAGTGAAGACCAAGTCGCTGCCTTACAAATCTGTTCAACAGAAGCCTCATTCTTGAAAGCCCATGTGGAAGCCACAGATGCAAAACAACCTTATCTGCATGGAACACCAGATAGGGTGAATCACACTGCAAAGCAGACAATTCAGAGACTCTTCGAGCAGAAGAAATGGCTACTAAAAACAAAACTTTCCAAGATAATAACTTAATATCTATGGAATGTAAAGGTTCAAACGGAACCCCTTGAAGAACTGAAAGAACCAAATTTAGACTCCAAGGAGGAGCCACAGGCTTGTAAACAGGCTTGATTCTAACAAGGGCCTGTGCAAACACCTGAACGTCTGGTACAGCTGCCAGGCGCTTATGTAACAGAATAGACAGAGCAGATATCTGTCCCTTTAAGGAACTAGCTGACAGACCTTTCTCCAATCCTTCTTGGAGAAAAGCCAGTATCCTTGGAATCCTAACCTTACTCCACGAGTAACCCTTGGATTCACACCAACTAAGATATTTCCGCCATATCTTATGGTAAATTTTCCTTGTGACAGGCTTTCTGGCCTGTATCAAAGTGTCTATAACTGATTCAGAGAAACCACACTTAGCTAGGATTAAGCGTTCAATCTCCAAGCAGTCAGTTGCAGAGAAACTAGATTTGGATGCTTGAAAGGACCTTGAATTAGAAGATCCTGCCTTGATGGCAGTTTCCATGGTGGGACCGATGACATTTCCACTAGGTCTGCATACCAAGTCCTGCGTGGCCACGCAGGCGCTATCAGGATTACCGAAGCCTTCTCCTGTTTGATTCTGACTATTAGCCGAGGGAGAAGAGGAAACGGTGGAAAGACATAAGCTAGACTGAATGACCAAGGCGCTATTAAAGCATCTATCAATGCCGCCTTGGGATCCCTGGATCTGGATCCGTAAAGGGGAAGTTTGGTGTTCTGACGGGACGCCATCAGATCCAATTCTGGAATACCCCATAGCTGGGTCAGCTGAACAAAAACCTCCGGGTGTAGTTCCCACTCCCCCGGATGAAAAGTCTGACGACTTAGAAAATCCGCCTCCCAGTTGTCTACCCCTGGGATGTGAATTGCAGATAGATGGCAGGAGTGATCCTCCGCCCATTTGATGATCCTGGATACCTCCTTCATCGCTAGGGAACTCTTTGTTCCTCCCTGATGATTGATGTACGCTACAGTCGTGATGTTGTTCGACTGAAATCTGAGGAATTTGGCCTCCGCTAGTTGAGGCCATGCTTGGAGCGTGTTTAATATCGCTCTCAGCTCCAAAATGTTTATTGGGAGAAGAGATTCTTCCCGAGACCATGTACCCTGAGCCTTCAGGGAGTTCCAGACTGCACCCCAGCCTAACAGACTGGCGTCGGTCGTGACAATGATCCACTCCGGTCTGCGGAAACTCATTCCCTGAGACAGGTGAACTTGAGACAACCACCAGAGAAGAGAGTCTCTGGTTTTCTGGTCCATTTGTATTTTAGGAGATAAATCTACGTAATCCCCATTCCACTGCTTGAGCATGCACAGTTGCAGTGGTCTGAGATGAATTCGGGCAAAAGGGACTACGTCCATTGCCGCCACCATTAAACCAATTACCTCCATGCACTGAGACACGGAAGGCCGAGGAATGGAATGAAGAGCTCGGCAGGTGTTCAACAGTTTGGACTTCCTGACCTCTGTCAGAAAGATTTTCATTTCTACCGAGTCTATTAGTGTTCCCAGGAAGGGAACCCTTGTAAGCGGGGACAGAGAACTTTTTTCTATGTTCACTTTCCACCCGTGAGACCTTAGAAAGGCCAGAACAATGTCCGTATGAGCCTTGGCTCTGTGGAAAGACGAGGCCTGTATTAATATGTCGTCTAGGTAAGGTGCTACTGCAATGCCCCGCGGTCTTAACACCACTAGAAGGGACCCTAGCACCTTTGTGAAAATTCTGGGAGCGGTGGCCAACCCGAAAGGAAGGGCCATGAACTGGTAATGTTTGTCCAGAAAGGCGAACCTTAGGAACTGATGGTGATCTTTGTGGATAGGAATATGTAGGTACACATCCTTTAGATCCACAGTAGTCATATATTGACCTTCCTGGATCATCGGCAAGATTGTCCGAATGGTTTCAATCTTGAAAGACGGGACTCTGAGGAATTTGTTTAAAATCTTTAGATCCAGGATTGGCCTGAAAGTTCCCTCCTTTTTGGGAACTATGAACAGGTTTGAGTAAAAGCCCAGTCCTTGTTCTGCAATTGGAACTGGGTGTATTACTCCCATTCTTAGGAGATCTTCTATACAGCGTAAGAACGCCTGTTTCTTTGTTTGGTCTGAAGACAAACGAGAACTGTGGAACCTTCCCCTTGGGGGAGAATCCTTGAATTTTAGAAGGTACCCCATAGCAACTATTTCTAATGCCCAGGGATCCGGAACGTCTCTTGCCCAAGCCTGAGCAAAGAGAGAAAGTCTGCCCCCTACTAGATCCGGTCCCGGATTGGGGGCTACCCCTTCATGCTGTCTTGGTAGCAGGAGCAGGCTTCTTGGCCTGTTTACCCTTATTCCAGCCCTGCAGAGGTTTCCAAGTTGCTTTGGGCTGGGAAGAGTTATCTTGCTTTGCGACAGCAGAGGTTGCAGCTGGTCCGCTCCTGATCCGCTCCTGAAGTTGCGAAATGAGCGAAAATTAGCCTTGTTTTTGGCCTTAAACGGCCTATCTTGTGGAAGGGCATGACCCTTGCCCCCAGTGATATCTGAAATAATTTCTTTCAGCTCTGGGCCGAAAAGAGTCTTCCCCTTGAAGGGAATATTTAACAGTTTTGTTTTGGACGACACATCCGCCGACCATGATTTGAGCCAAAGCACTCTTCGCGCCATGATGGCAAAACCTGAGTTTTTCGCCGCTAGTTTAGCTAACTGGAAAGCGGCATCAGTGATAAAAGAATTAGCCAGCTTTAGAGCATGAATTCTATCCATGACCTCATCGTATGAAGTCTCCCTCTGGAGAGACTCCTCCAGGGCCTCGAACCAAAAAGCCGCTGCAGTAGTTACAGGAATTATGCAGACAATTGGTTGAAGTAGAAAACCTTGCTGAACAAAAATTTTCTTCAGCAATCCTTCCAATTTTTTATCCATAGGATCTTTGAATGCACAACTATCCTCTATTGGTATAGTTGTACGCTTAGCAAGTGTTGAAACTGCCCCCTCCACCTTAGGGACCGTCTGCCACTCGTCCCACCTGGGGTCATTTATGGGGAACATTTTCTTAAAGATAGGGGGGGACAAAGGGTACACCTGGTCTCTCCCACTCCCTAGTCACAATATCCGCCACCCTCTTTGGAATCGGAAATGCCTCACTGTTTACGGGGACCTCTAAAAACCTGTCCATCTTACACAATTTTTCTGTGACCACCATGGGGTCACAATCATCCACGTAGCTAAAACCTCCTTAAGCAGTACGCGGAGGTGTTCCAGCTTAAATTTAAACGCTAAGGAATCTGAATCTGCCCGCTGAGAAACTTTCTCTGTATCAGAAATTTCGCCCTCAGACAGACCTTCCCTCACCGCTACTTCTGAGTTTTGTGAGGGTACTACAGATAAATTATCCACAGCGTCTGATTGCTCATCCTCTGTATTTAAAACTGAGCTATCGCGCTTTCTTGGAAAAACTGGCAGTTTGGATAAAAATGCTGCAAGGGAATTATCCATCACTGCTGCTAATTGTTGTAAAGTAATAGGAGCCAATGCACTAGAGGTACTAGGCATCGCTTGCGCGGGCGTAACTGGTGTCGACACATGGGGAGAGGAAGAAGGACTATCCTCATTACCCTCTGTTAAAGAATCATCTTGGGCTACATTTTTAAGTGTCACTGGATGGTCTTTAAAATGCTTAGATGTTTTAGCACACTTTACACATAAATGCAATGGGGGTACCGCCATGGCTTTCAAACATAAAGAACAAGGTCTATCTGAAGTCTCAGACATGTTTGACATACTTATACAGCACTACAATACAGAAAAAAATCACTTTTTGAAAAAAACGTTACTGTGTCTTTAAATAATAAAAAGCACACACTTTTATTCCAAATCACCAAAAAACATCTGATCTTTATGAAAATTTCAACACATGATCCCAATGCTTTGAAATGATTGCACACAAATTTTTAAATCAATTAACCCCTTGTTGACCAAACCGGTGCAAATTGCAGTAAACAACCGGTTTAACACACTACAGCACGATGCCACAGTCTTTGCTGTGGCCCTACCTTCCCTTAGGGTTATTTGTAGCAGAAATATAAGCCTCCTTGATGTCCTCCTGCACTCTCAGGACTCTACACATGAAGCTGCATGAGTTATCTTGCAAATCAACTGCGCAACTGAGGAGTGAAAATGAGGCCCCCTTCAGTCCAGAGTTATGGGGCCTTCCTAAGTCAGACTAGGCGTCTGCTAATATGCCAGGCGAAATAAAAACCCCAAAAAGTGTTTATAACTTTTCAAACACTTAAATAAATATAATATTCAATCAATAAAATAATCTATTTAGCCCATCACAGTGTCTACCAGTATTTAAGCCCTTAACTGAAGCCATCCTTCTATACTGTGTTTCAGAAAATGGCTTACCTTCCCTCATGGGGATCTCTGTCAGTCTTCTAACATTACCAGGTCTTGTTAGAAATAAATGACTGAGCATACCTTAAGCAGTTAAGCCTGCAAACTGTTCCCCCCAACTGAAGTTCTCCGGTACTCAACAGTCCTGTGTGGGAACAGCAATGGATTTTAGTTACAACATGCTAAAATCTTTTTCCTCTCAGCAGAAATCTTCATCACTTTCTGCCTCAGAGTAAATAGTACAAACCGGCACTATTTTAAAATAACAAACTCTTGATTGAAGAAATAAAAACTACAAATCTAACACCACAAACTCTTTACCCTCCCGTGGAGATGCTACTTGTTAGAGCGGCAAAGAGAATGACTGGGGGGCGGAGCCTGAGGGGAGCTATATGGACAGCTTTGCTGTGTGCTCTCTTTGCCACTTCCTGTAGGGATTGAGAATATCCCACAAGTAAGGATGAATCCGTGGACTGAATACACCAAGTAAGAGAAATGAACATTACTCCTTTGGAAACCATTCCCCTTAAAACTGGCACCAATAGAATATCTTGTTTAAGACCGAGGGAAACATACTGGATTTATATATTCAGATCCCTGTTACCCTCTGGGCTTAACGAAAATATTGATATGGCAGCATTCAATTAGATATTCATATTTTGTCCATATCAGTTATTTTATTTGTCACCCAATATTCCCATTCGATAAGTGCAGATATTATACTGTACCATCCCTTGTATTAGGTGTATATATATATATATATATATATATATATATACACTATATATATATATATATATATATATATATATATACACTATATATAAATATATATATATATTTATGTAATCCTTATAACAATAGAATAATTTCTATTTTTGGTAATAAATCAGAACATTACATATTGCAACTTATTGGCATTATTTGTATATACATAATGGTGTTCTTTCTCTATCAATTTTTCGCACCCCGGAAGGGACACACAAGCTGTATGTAGCACTTTATCACATAGGAATATGAACACTTATTGTTGTTTTTATTCAGTACTAGTAGTCACTTTATACACTTCTAGCTCTCAGGGCCATTTTGAGCCCTTAGCAATATACACATTACAAGTATGACATATACACATCTTGCATAGTAGGCATTTAATATAGTCTTAGTAGATTGACACAGTGAGGCGAAATATTTATACTTATTAAATTTTGTTTTTCTTTAATTATGTATTAGACAAAGTTGTCACAATATCCCTATATTAATTATGTATTGACACAAGTGGGTGTGTCTATATTTTTTAATAGTAATTATGTATCGACACAAGTGGGTATGTTTATATGATACTAATTTATTCCCTGGTCCTAATTGGGCACTATATATTTCTGGTTTATTCTTTAAAACCAGGTTAGTTACTTGTTCAATAGGTTATGATTTGCTTTAGATGTTTAGATATGTATTTGTATTTTTTAGCCTCAAAATGGGAATTGAATGTTATTCTTGTGTAGAAAGCCAATCCAAGTTTAGGCCAATACCTAGAGTGATACATTGTATTCTCACATAGGAACTTAGTAGGTATATCTATGGTAATTGCAAATTGACAGTGTAGAAAGCTGATGCAATTTTAGGCTAGTAACTAGAGCGATACATTGTATTTCACATAGGAACTTAGGTAATTGCAAATTGACAATGTTTGTGTTAATTATGACATAGAAAACATTTGGCAATACTATTGGGTAAGATAGATTCAAATAGGATACAAAGTGATTTGTCATTATGCCTGAGGAGACGGTCAGTAGACTGAGAAACGCCTAGCATATCACACTGATGCACTTTGTGAGTGCTGAAATGTTTTTAGTGTTTTATCTGTACTGAAGTGTGTTTTTTAACTCATCACTTCGTATCATCTGATCTATACGATCATTCCCCTTTTTGCTGATCAGCCGGATCTGATCAACTGGGGCTTACTTGAAATCAAGTTATATCACTCCTATATCCAGAGTTTCGAGCCAAGCGGAGCACCTTGGATCCTGGTCCTGGAGCGCTGTGAGACTCCAGTTTGTTTCCAATAGCAACGAGTGCTGCCGCTTTTGTGAGTATACTGTGAGCGAGTGATATGTAATCTGACTCTCTGTTTGAAGCTAATTTGCACAAGGAATTGCCTCTTCTTTTTTCTGTCTTTCAGCCTGAAGTTTGGTATTAAGCTTTGCTGGGGTGTCTTTGCCTCCTCCTGGTGGCAAGTAGTTGAATTCCAAACAGTAATTGAATGGAACCGTGGACTCTCCATGCCATTGGAAATAAATTTAAAAAAACTAAAGTAACCGAAACTGCAACAAATACAGGATATTGGTCACACAGAAAAACATAACACCTGCCCAAGAGAATAACTGATGCTCAGAAGGACCAATAGATAAGTAAATAAGGCAGAGAGAACAATTGGAGACTCACCAGAGCATGCTGATGCTATGCCTCTTTCAGCCAAGCATAAGTCATGCAGACGTACTTAGTGTGGTATCTCTCAAGACATACTGTACTAACAGATTAGACTTCATAAGGGAGGACATGGCAACAGGAGGAGGATCGGGAACTTACCAGCGACACCCATGGCATGCTGATTAGTAAAACTCCATAGAAGAACATTATATACCCAGGTCTACCTTCCCTATCCTTCTCTTCTATGAACCATCCATTGAGGGTCAATTTAATAACATTTGCAGAAACACATCTATCTATGCCTTCTCCTAGACGAGCAAAGTACTACTATGAGGGAAGGGGAAGTGGGAGGGATATTTAAGAGAGCTGGTTTCGGATGTCTTTGCCTCCCTCCTCCTGGTGGCCAGGTGATGTATTTTCCCAAAAGTAAAGATTCTCGTGGACTCTCACTAAACTAGAAAGAAATGCTATATAGGGCGCACTAAAAGAAGTTTGAAAACAAGAGTTTTGGAACACATAAAAAACATTGAGAAGATGACTCAAAATATGGGATAGGTGGACACTGACAAATTCCATAAAAATAACCCAAATAAATTCACAGTTGAAACTACAGGGGCCGATTTATCAAGCTCCGGATGGAGCTTGAAGGCCTGTGTTTCTGGCGAGCTCGCAGGCTCACCAGAAACACCAGTTATGAAGCAGCGTTCTAAAGACCGCTGCTCCATAACCTGTCCGCCTGCTCTTAGCAGGCGGACAGACATCGCCGCAATTCAACCCGATCGAGTACGATCGGGTTGTTTGATACTCCCCTACTGGCGGGCGAATGGCAGCGAATCTGCAGGGGGCGGCGTTGCACCAGCAGCTCACAAGAGCTGCTGGTGCAATGCTGAATACGGAGAGCGTATTGCTCTCCGCATTCAGCAAGGTCTGTCGGACCTGATCCGCACTGTTGGATCAGGTCCGACAGACCTTTGTTAAATATGCCCCATAGAACGTTTTCCACCCAGTGCTGGGAGAAGCAGACTATAGGAATTGCGGAGAAGAGAGGACCACTGGATTAATTTGATAAATACCAGAGACCCTTATGGTTTAAATAAGGGAATGGACTTATTAACCACATAAGTTAGCGCAATATCTATAGAATAAACTCAGCCAATTGGAGTTCACATTATTTAAAGGGACAGTCTACTCAAGAATTTGAATTGCTTAAAAAGATAGTTAATCCCTTTATTACCCATTTACCAGTATTGCATAACCAACACGGTTATATTAATACACTTTTTACCTCTGTGATTACCTTGCTTCTAAGCCTTTGCAGACTACCCCCTTATTTCAGTTATTTTGACAGACTTGCATTTTAGCCAATCAGTGCCCTCGCATAAGTAAGCCCACGTGTGTGAGCACAATGTTCTCTATATGGCACACGTGAACTCCCTCTAGCTGTGAAAACACTCAAATGCATTCAGATAAGAGGCGGCTTCAAGGGCTTAGAAATTTGATGATAAAAGTAAATTGTAAAGCTGTTTAAAATAACATACCCTATCTGAATCATGTAAAGTATAATTTAAACTAGACTGTCCCTTTAAATGTGGACCTAGGATGGCAAAGGATCCTCTTTACCCCTGAAGAAGTGAGCCGTACACTCACGAAATGCGTAGGGTACCTACGTGATTTTTTTTAAAACATTTTTTCATTTGACCACTTTTTTTCAAATACTAATAAATGAATAGCTTTTATCTTTATCTTTACAAACACGCACTGCAGATCAAAATAAAGAATGCGACTGTAAAATAAGTACACACTTTTTTTTTCTGTCCAATAGACTGTTTCTATTTCTGTCCCTACACACTCTTTCCAGCAGTTCATCATTAACAGAGACAGGGATTAACATTTGAATCCTTTATAGTTCAACACCTTATAGATATACCATATCCAAGCATAGCCACGCTCATATTATCACAGTAATCTTTAATTGAGATTGTCTTTCACAGTTTACCTTTTGAACACACCTGCCATAGACCCTCACAATACCTTTGAAAATGTTGTCAGTATCAAAGCTGGATGCTTATGGATTAACGACAAGCAAATATGAATGAGCCAAAAGTTCATGGACAGCTTTTTTAAATAAAATATATACACATAAAAGGTATATAAGGAAAATGGGCCAGGGTCCAGCTGAAACAGGTAAATGAACTTACAGGTACTACAGACAGGTAATGGACCAGAAGGTACTATAAGCAGCATGTGTGGAACTGTTTGGAGTGGGGAAGCTGCAATGCTGGTCAGGTCAAATATGTATAAGCAGAAAAGAGACATTAACACCCTTTAAAGCATGGAATCTGTATGGAGAAGATGGCATAAGTCACTGTCAGCCATGCTACTTTAATCATAAATGCAACATTATGATTAAAATATTACGATTGTGCTCTATCATACTTGAGGGCATTATGCAAGGATACCTATAGTTTATCTGAAACAGAGAAACAAATACATAGACATTCTGAAAGCCTTAACACAGCTGTGTCTGTGAGGACTACATGTGTATGTACTGCAGGAATGGCTGTTAACCTGATTTACTGCATGGCTTGATATAATTCACTAAGCTAGGCTGGATAAATCACAGTGTGTCACTATTATTGGATCACAGTCCAGAATGATGGATGCAGAACACGATGCTCTTCTCGTGAGCAATGATTTTGTTAAGTGTCTTGGCAAGAGAGAGCTGCTGAATACTGAAAATACCCCATGACATCAGCACCAACATATGGTAGGTTGTGTAATGTAGAAGACATGGAGTAATGGGTAAAGCTGAGATTGCAGTGTTCATAGCCACTGCAGGGGTAAGGTTACAAGCCATCCAATAGTCCCTTAGCCTTAATAGTGGCGGCAGGTGGATAAGATTCAGCATTTAATAGAGGATTTGGGAATACATGATATGTTTTTAAGTAATCAATCTATATCTGTATTAAGGGAACTTAACAGCTAACCATTCATAATAAATATACACTCAGAATGCATACAAATGTACCTTTGAGTATTAAACTTAAAAAAATATATATATTAAAGGAGATTTAGTTACATATAAACACACAAAGAAAAAGATTATGTAAAATTGTTAAAAATGTATTCATGGAATTACAGGAAATCAGTATATGAAAGGATAATGCATGACAAAGATTCAGAATATTTTACTTGATGTATAATGTAAAAATATCTAGTTATACAGCTAAATTCAGTTTACGAGGAAAGTCACTAAGATAAGCTTAAGACTACAAGCTATCCAGTGCATTGTTGCATAAATTTAAGATAATCTATAAAAAATACAAATTCATACTACATATTGGTTCATATATATAATATGTATTGTACTTTTTTGCTCAGAACAGAATGGTGCATTACACATAATAATTAAGGCACAGGCATACAGATAAGCACAACTAACAATAATTCTCAAAATTAAACAGTTTTAAAAGTTAATCAATACCATCTAGGCAACTGTTGTCACTACTGTACTTTTACCCAAAAGTCAATTTCACAGCAGCCACAATGATACAGTCAGGATATAACTGAGGCCACGTCACCATAAGCAGAGGGTTGTAGCAATTGCTGACAGAAGTGCAAATTTCCACTAAATCCTTATATGCAAGAAGGGGCATTGCTCTGCAGCCCTCTTTAGCATCCAAGTAGCCAACCCTACCTAACCCACAAAATGTCACTATGAAACAGTAATCAAAGTTTGGAAGTGTGAGGCATAGGGGGGTAGTTATCAAGCCGTCAACCTCAAATACGCTGGAATTCCGCAGCGTATTTGTGGCGAGGCTGATTCGCCTTAGTTATCAAAGGCTCGAGACCGGCAAAAGTAGAATTTTGTGACGTAAGCTTCGATCCGCCGGACTCAGTCCGACACAGATCGATTCTTACGTCACTCCAGATGTTCCGCACACAAGTGCGGCACATTCTCACTACCTTTGCTAGTTATCAAATGACTAGCAGGTATGCTCGGCACTTTTACGGCCCAGCGTACCTGGTTTTCAATCCGCCGCCCCTGGAGGCGGCGGATCCCATAGGAATCAATGGGAGTCTGATCATAGCGAAAGTACAAGTTTGCTGCTGCCAGACATCCCATTGATTTCTATGGGAGCTGTCTGCACCTAACACCCTAACATGTACCCCGAGTCTAAACACCACTAATCTGTCCCCCTACACCGCCGCAACTAAATAAAGTTATTACCCCCTAAACCGCCGCTCCCGGAGCCCACCGCAAGCTACTCTATACATATTAACCCCTAAACCGCCGCTCCCGGAGCCCACCGCAACTATAATAAATGTATTAACCCCTAAACCGCCGCTCCCTGAACCCGCCGCAACCTATATTAAATGTATTAACCCCTATCCTGCCCCCCCTACACCGTCGCCACCTATAATAAATGTATTAACCCCTAATCTGCCCCCCCTACACCGTCGCCACCTATAATAAATTTATTAACCCCTATCCTGTCCCCCACTACGCCGCCGCCACTGTAATAAAATTATTAACCCCTAAACCTAAGTCT
Organism: Bombina bombina; assembly: GCF_027579735.1. Taxonomy (NCBI): domain Eukaryota; kingdom Metazoa; phylum Chordata; class Amphibia; order Anura; family Bombinatoridae; genus Bombina; species Bombina bombina. The sequence goes on from NC_069510.1 coordinate 142,192,609, forward strand.
AACCCTAACCCTAACGCCCCCCTAACTTAAATATTAATTAAATAAATCTAAATAATATTTTTATTATTAACTAAATGAATCCTATTTAAAACTAAATACTTACCTTTAAAATAAACCCTAATATAGCTACAATATAAATAATAATTATATTGTAGCTATCTTAGGATTTATTTTTATTTTACAGGCAACTTTCAATTTATTTTAACTAGGTACAATAGCTATTAAATAGTTATTAACTATTTAATAGCTTACCTAGCTAAAATAAACTGAAATTTACCTGTAAAATAAATCCTAAACTAAGTTATAATTACACCTAACACTACACTATACTTTAATAAATTATTCCTATTTAAAACTAAATACTTACCTGTAAAATAAACCTTAATATAGCTACAATATAAATAATAATTATATTGGAGCTATCTTAGGATTTATATTTATTTTACAGGTAACTTTGTATTTATTTTAGCTAGTTAGAATAGTTATTAAATAGTTATTAACTATTTAATAACTACCTAGCTAAAAGAAATACAAAATTACCTGTAAAATAAATCCTAACCTAAGTTACAATTAAATCTAATACTACACTATCATTAAATTAATTAAATAAACTACCTACAAATAACTACAATTAAATACAATTACATAAACTAACTAAAGTACAAAAAATAAAAAAAGCTAAGTTACAAAAAATAAAAAAATAAGTTGCAAACATTTTACAAATATTACTACAATTTTAAGCTACTTACACCTAATCTAAGCCCCCTAATAAAATAACAAACCCCCCCAAAAATAAAAAAAAATGCCCTACCCTATTCTAAATTAAATAAAGTTCAAAGCTCTTTTACCTTACCAGCCCTTAAAAACATAATTTATGCTTACCTGATAAATTTATTTCTCTTGTAGTGTAGTCAGTCCACGGGTCATCCATTACTTATGGAATATATCTCTTCCTAACAGGAAGCTGCAAGAGGATCACCCAAGCAGAGCTGCTATATAGCTCCTCCCCTCACATGTCATATTCAGTCATTCGACCAAAACCAGACGAGAAAGGAGAAACCATAGGGTGCAGTGGTGACTGGATTTTAATTAAAATTTAGATCTGCCTTAAAGACAGGGCGGGCCGTGGACTGACTACACTACAAGAGAAATAAATTTATCAGGTAAGCATAAATTATGTTTTCTCTTGTTAAGTGTAGTCAGTCCACGGGTCATCCATTACTTATGGAATACCAATACCAAAGCTAAAGTACACGGATGAAGGGAGGGACAAGGCAGGAACATTAAACAGAAGGAACCACTGCCTGAAGTACCTTTCTCCCAAAAATAGCCTCCGAAGAAGCAAAAGTGTCAAATTTGTAAAATTTTGAAAAAGTGTGAAGTGAAGACCAAGTTGCAGCCTTGCAAATCTGTTCAACAGAGGCCTCATTTTTAAAGGCCCAGGTGGAAGCCACAGCTCTAGTAGAATGAGCTGTAATCCTTTCAGGAGGCTGCTGTCCAGCAGTCTCATAGGCTAAACGTATTATGCTACGAAGCCAAAAAGAGAGAGAAGTAGCCGAAGCCTTTTGACCTCTTCTCTGTCCAGAGTAAACGACAAACAGGGAAGAAGTTTGACGAAAATCTTTAGTTGCCTGCAAATAGAACTTCAGGGCACGGACTACGTCCAGATTATGCAAAAGTCGTTCCTTCTTTGAAGAAGGGTTAGGACACAGTGATGGAACAACAATCTCTTGATTGATATTCCTGTTAGTAACTACCTTAGGTAAGAACCCAGGTTTAGTACGCAGAACTACCTTGTCTGAATGAAAAATCAGATAAGGAGAATCACAATGTAAGGCAGATAACTCAGAGACTCTTCGAGCCGAGGAAATAGCCATCAAAAACAGAACCTTCCAGGATAACAGCTTGATATCAATGGAATGAAGGGGTTCAAATGGAACGCCTTGAAGAACGTTAAGAACTAAGTTTAAGCTCCACGGCGGAGCAACAGTCTTAAACACAGGCTTAATCCTAGCTAAAGCCTGACAAAAAGCCTGAACGTCTGGAACTTCAGCCAGACGTTTGTGTAGAAGAATAGACAGAGCAGAAATCTGTCCCTTTAACGAACTAGCAGATAAGCCCTTTTCTAAACCCTCTTGTAGAAAGGACAATATCCTAGGAATCCTAACCTTACTCCATGAGTAACACCTGGATTCGCACCAATCTAAATATTTACGCCATATCTTATGGTAATTTTTTCTGGTAACAGGCTTCCTAGCCTGTATTAAGGTATCAATAACCGACTCTGAGAAGCCACGCTTTGATAGAATCAAGCGTTCAATCTCCATGCAGTCAGCCTCAGAGAAATTAGATTTGGATGGTTGAAAGGACCCTGAATTAGAAGGTCCTGTATCAGAGGCAGAGACCACGGTGGACAGGACGACATGTCCACTAGGTCTGCATACCAGGTCCTGCGTGGCCACGCAGGCGCTATCAGAATCACTGAAGCTCTCTCCTATTTGATCTTGGCAATCAAACGAGGAAGCATCGGAAATGGTGGAAACACATAAGCCATGTTGAAGACCCAAGGGGCTGTCAGAGCATCTATCAGCACCGCTCCCGGGTCCCTGGACCTGGATCCGTAACAAGGAAGCTTGGCGTTCTGGCGAGACGCCATGAGATCCAGATCTGGTTTGCCCCAACGATGAATCAGTTGAGCAAAGACCTCCGGATGAAGTTCCAACTCCCACGGATGAAAAGTCTGGCGACTTAGAAAATCCGCCTCCCAGTTCTCCACGCCTGGGATGTAAATCGCTGACAGGTGGCAAGAGTGAGACTCTGCCCAGCGAATTATCTTTGAGACTTCCAACATCGCTAGGGAACTTCTGGTTCCCCCTTGATGGTTGATGTAAGCCACAGTCGTGATGTTGTCCGACTGAAATCTGATGAACCTAAGAGTTGCTAACTGAGGCCAAGCTAGGAGAGCATTGAATATTGCTCTTAATTCCAGAATATTTATTGGGAGGAGTTTCTCCTCCTGAGTCCATAATCCCTGAGCCTTCAGGGAGTTCCAGACTGCGCCCCAGCCTAGAAGGCTGGCGTCTGTTGTTACAATCGTCCAATCTGGCCTGCGAAAGGTCATCCCCTTGGACAGATGTGGCCGAGAAAGCCACCATAGAAGAGAATCTCTGGTCTCTTGATCCAGATTTAGTAGGGGGGACAAATCTGAGTAATCCCCGTTCCACTGACTTAGCATGCACAATTGCAGCGGTCTGAGATGCAGGCGCGCAAATGGTACTATGTCCATTGCCGCTACCATTAAGCCGATTACTTCCATGCACTGAGCTACTGACGGGTGTGGAATGGAATGAAGGACACGGCAAGCATTTAGAAGTTTTGATAACCTGGCCTCTGTCAGGTAAATTTTCATCTCTACAGAATCTATAAGAGTCCCTAGAAATGGAACCCTTGTAAGTGGTAATAGAGAACTCTTTTCCACGTTCACCTTCCACCCATGCGACCTCAGAAATGCCAGAACTATCTCTGTATGAGACTTGGCAGTTTGAAAACTTGACGCTTGTATCAGAATGTCGTCTAGGTACGGAGTCACCGCTATGCCTCGCGGTCTTAGTACCGCCAGAAGTGAGCCCAGAACTTTTGTAAAGATTCTTGGAGCCGTAGCTAATCCGAAGGGAAGAGCTACAAACTGGTAATGCCTGTCTAGGAAAGCAAATCTTAGGTACCGATAATGATCCTTGTGAATCGGTATGTGAAGGTAGGCATCCTTTAAGTCCACTGTGGTCATGTACTGACCCTCTTGGATCATGGGAAGGATGGTTCGAATAGTTTCCATTTTGAATGATGGAACTCTTAGGAATTTGTTAAGGATTTTTAAGTCCAAGATTGGTCTGAAGGTTCCCTCTTTCTTGGGAACCACAAATAGATTTGAATAGAATCCTTGCCCGTGTTCCGTCCGCGGAACTGGGTGGATCAGCCCCATTAGTAAGAGGTCTTGTACACAGCGTAGAAACGCCTCTTTCTTTATTTGGTTTGCTGATAACCTTGAAAGATGAAATCTCCCTCGTGGAGGAGAAGTTTTGAAGTCCAAGAGATATCCCTGAGATATGATCTCCAACGCCCAGGGATCCTGGACATCTCTTTCCCAAGCCTGGGCAAAGAGAGAAAGTCTGCCCCCCACTAGATCCGTTTCCGGATAGGGGGCCCTCTCTTCATGCTGTCTTAGGGGCAGCAGCAGGTTTCTTGGCCTGCTTGCCCTTGTTCCAGGACTGGTTAACTTTCCAGCCCTGCCTGTAACGAGCAACAGCTCCTTCCTGTTTTGGAGCGGAGGAAGTTGATGCTGCTCCTGCCTTGAAGTTACGAAAGGCACAAAAATTAGACTGTTTGGCCTTTGATTTGTCCCTGTCCTGAGGTAGAGCATGGCCCTTACCTCCCGTAATGTCAGCTATAATTTCTTTCAAGCCGGGCCCAAGTAAGGTCTGCCCTTTGAAAGGAATATTAAGCAATTTAGATTTAGAAGTCACGTCAGCTGACCAGGATTTAAGCCATAGCGCTCTGCGCGCTTGGATGGCGAATCCGGAGTTCTTAGCCGTAAGTTTGGTTAAATGTACGACGGCATCAGAAACAAAAGCTAGCTTAAGTGCTTTAAGCTTGTTCATAATTTCATCCAATGGAGCTGTGCGAATGGCCTCTTCCAGAGACTCAAACCAGAATGCCGCCGCAGCAGTGACAGGCGCAATGCATGCAAGGGGCTGTAAGATAAAACCTTGTTGAACAAACATTTTCTTAAGGTAACCCTCTAATTTCTTATCCATTGGATCTGAAAAGGCACAACTATCCTCCACCGGGATAGTGGTACGCTTAGCTAAAGTAGAAACTGCTCCCTCCACCTTAGGGACCGTCTGCCATAAGTCTCGTGTGGTGGCGTCTATAGGAAACATTTTCCTAAATATGGGAGGAGGGGAAAAAGGCACACCAGGTCTATCCCACTCCTTGCTAATAATCTCTGTAAGCCTTTTAGGTATAGGAAACACGTCAGTACACACCGGTACCGCATAGTATCTATCCAACCTACATAATTTTTCTGGAATTGCAACCGTGTTACAATCATTCAGAGCCGCTAATACCTCCCCTAGCAATATGCGGAGGTTCTCAAGCTTAAATTTAAAATTAGAAATCTCTGAATCCAGTCTCCCTGGATCAGATCCGTCACCCACAGAATGAAGCTCTCCGTCTTCATGTTCTGCAAACTGTGACGCAGTATCTGACATGGCTCTCACCTCATCCGCGCGCTCTGTCCTTAACCCAGAGCTATCGCGCTTGCCTCTTAATTCTGGCAATTTAGATAATACTTCTGTCATAACAGTAGCCATGTCTTGCAAAGTGATTTGTAAGGGCCTCCCTGATGTACTTGGCGCCACAAAATTACGCACCTCCTGAGCGGGAGGCGAAGGTACTGACACGTGAGGAGAGTTAGTCGGCATAACTTCCCCCTCGTTGTCTGGTGATAATTTCTTTACATGTAAAGATTGACTTTTATTTAAAGTAACATCAATGCAATTAGTACACAAATTTCTATTGGGCTCCACATTGGCCTTTAAACATAGTGAACAAAGAGATTCATCTGTGTCAGACATGTTTAAACAGACTAGCAATGAGACTAGCAAGCTTGGAAATACTTTTCTAAATAAATTTACAAGCAATATAAAAAACGCTACTGTGCCTTTAAGAAGCACAAAAAGCTGTCACAGTTGAAATAACAATGAACCAAAATAGTTATAGCAACCAATTTTTCACAGTAAATGTATTAAGTTAGCAAAGGATTGCACCCACCAGCAAATGGATGATTAACCCCTTAATACCCAAAAACGGATAACAATTTAATAATTAACGTTTTTATCACAGTCAAAACACACTGTCACAGGTCTGCTGTGACTGATTACCTCCCTCAAAATGAATTTTGAAGACCCCTGAGCTCTCTAGAGACGATCTGGATCATGGAGGATGAAGTAGACAGATTGTGACTGAATTTTTACTGCGCAAAAAAGCGCTAAAATAGGCCCCTCCCACTCATATTACAACAGTGGGGAAGCTCAGATAACTGTTTCTATGCAGAAAACAAAGATGGCCATGTGGTAAAAATCATGCCCCAATAAGTTTTATCACCAAGTACCTCACAAAAAACGATTAACATGCCAGTAAACGTTTTAAACATATATTTGAAAAGTTATGAAGTGTTATTAATAAGCCTGCTACCAGTCGCTTTTACTGCAGTTAAGGCTCATACATTATTTCAGTATTAACAGTATTTTCAGAGTCAATTCCATTCCTTAGAAAAATACATTCAGTGTACACACACTCATCAGCCTAATACCAGTCGCTATCACTGCATTTAAGGCTGAACTTACGTTACATTGGTATCAGCAGTATTTTCTCAGTCAATTCCATTCCTCAGAAAAATAATTTACTGCACATACCTCATTTGCAGGGGGCCCTGCATGCTATTCCCCTTTTCTGAAGTTACCTCACTCCTCAGATGAGAACAGCCAGTGGATCTTAGTTACGTCTGCTAAGATCATAGGAAACGCAGGCAGATTCTTCTTCTAATGCTGCCTGAGAACAAACAGCACACTCCGGTGCCATTTAAAATAACAAACTTTTGATTGAAGAAATAAACTAAGTTAAAAAACACCACAGACCTCTCACAGCGACCTATCTTTAGTTAGGCTGCAAGAGAATGACTGAATATGACATGTGAGGGGAGGAGCTATAAAGCAGCTCTGCTTGGGTGATCCTCTTGCAGCTTCCTGTTAGGAAGAGATATATTCCATAAGTAATGGATGACCCGTGGACTGACTACACTTAACAAGAGAAAGGGCCTTTTGTGGGGGCATGCCCCAAAGTTCAGCTCTTTTGCCTGTAAAAGAAAAATACAACCCCCCCCAACATTAAAACCCACCACCCACATACCCCTAATCTAACCCAAACCCCCCTTAAAATAACCTAACACTAATCCCCTGAAGATCATCCTACCTTTAGTTGTCTTCACTCAGCCGAGCCACCGATGGAACTGAAGAGGACATCCGGACCGGCAGAAGTTATCCTCCAAGGGGCGCTGAAGAAATCTTCCATCCGATGAAGTGATTCTCCAAGCGGCGCTGAAGAAATCTTCCATCCGGGCGAGGTCATCTTCCAAGAGGCGCTGAAGAAGTCTTCTATCCGGGCGAGGTCATCGTCGAAGCCGGGTCTTGAATGTTCATCACGCCGACGTGGAACATCCTCCTTTCCCGATGAACTACCGACGAATGAAGGCTCCTTTAAGGGACGTCATCCAAGATGGTGTCCCTTCAATTCTGATTGGCTGATAGGATTCTATCAGCCAATCGAAATTAAGGTAGGAAAAATCTGATTGGCTGATGGAATCAGCCAATCAGATTCAAGTTCAATCCGATTGGCTGATCCAATCAGCCAATCAGATTGAGCTTGCATTCTATTGGCTGTTCCGATCAGCCAATAGAATGCAAGCTCAATCTGATTGGCTGATTGGATCAGCCAATCGGATTGAACTTGAATCTGATTGGCTGATTCCATCAGCCAATCAGATTTTTCCTACCTTAATTCCGATTGGCTGATAGAATCCTATCAGCCAATCGGAATTGAAGGGACGCCATCTTGGATGACGTCCCTTAAAGGAGCCTTCATTCGTCGGTAGTTCGTCGGGAAAGGAGGATGTTCCGCGTCGGCGGGATGAACATTCAAGACCCGGCTTCGACGATGACCTCGCCCGGATAGAAGACTTCTTCAGCGCCTCTTGGAAGATGACCTCGCCCGAATGGAAGATTTCTTCAGCGCCCCTTGGAGGATAACTTCTGCCGGTCCGGATGTCCTCTTCAGTTCCATCGGTGGCTCGGCTGAGTGAAGACAACTAAAGGTAGGATGATCTTCAGAGGATTAGTGTTAGGTTATTTTAAGGGGGGTTTGGGTTAGATTAGGGGTATGTGGGTGGTGGGTTTTAATGTTGGGGGGGTTGTATTTTTCTTTTACAGGCAAAAGAGCTGAACTTTGGGGCATGCCCTCACAAAAGGACCTTTTAAGGGCTGGTAAGGTAAAAGAGCTTTGAACTTTATTTAATTTAGAATAAGGTAGGGCATTTTTTTTATTTTGGGGGGGTTTGTTATTTTATTAGGGGGCTTAGATTAGGTGTAAGTATCTTAAAATTGTTGTAATATTTGTAAAATGTTTGTAACTTATTTTTTTATTTTTTGTAATTTAGCTTTTTTATTTTTTGTACTTTAGTTAGTTTATGTAATTTTATTTAATTGTAGTTATTTGTAGGTAGTTTATTTAATTAATTTAATGATAGTGTAGTATTAGGTTTAATTGTAACTTAGGTTAGGATTTATTTTACAGGTAATTTTGTATTTATTTTAGCTAGGTAGTTATTAAATAGTTAATAACTATTTAATAACTATTCTAACTAGCTAAAATAAATACTAAGTTACCTGTAAAATAAATATAAATCCTAAGATAGCTCCAATATAATTATTATTTATATTGTATCTATATTAGGGTTTATTTTACAGGTAAGTATTTAGTTTTAAATAGGAATAATTTATTAAAGTATAGTGTAGTGTTAGGTGTAATTATAACTTAGGTTAGGATTTATTTTACAGGTAAATTTCAGTTTATTTTAGCTAGGTAAGCTATTAAATAGTTAATAACTATTTAATAGCTCTTGTACCTAGTTAAAATAAATTGAAAGGTACCTGTAAAATAAAAATAAATCCTAAGATAGCTAGAATATAATTATTATTTATATTGTAGCTATATTAGGGTTTATTTTAAAGGTAAGTATTTAGTTTTAAATAGGAATAATTTAGTTAATAATAAAAATATTATTTAGATTTATTTAATTAATATTTAAGTTAGGGGGGTGTTAGGGTTAGTGTTAGACTTAGGTTTAGGGGTTAATAATTTTATTACAGTGGCGGCGGTGTAGGGGGGGCAGGATAGGGGTTAATAAATGTAATATAGGTTGCGGCGGTTTCAGGGAGCGGCGGTTTAGGGGTTAAACTATTTATTTATTTGCGGCGAGGTGCGGGATCAGCAGGATAGGGGTTAATAACTTTATTATAGAGGGCGACGGTGTAGGGGGGGCAGGATAGGGGTTACTAGGTATAATGTAGGTGGCAGCGGTGTCCGGGAGCGGCGGTTTAGGGGTTAATACATTTATAAGACTTGCGGCGGGGTCTAGGAGCGGCGGTTTAGGGGTTAATACATTTATAAGACTTGCGGCAGGGTCTAGGAGCGGAGGTTTAGGGGTTAGTAACTTTATTTAGTTGCGGGGGGCTCCGGGGGCGCCGGTATAGGGGGTAGAACAGTGTAGTTTAGTGTGGGTGCTTAGTGACAGGCTAGCAAGAAAGCTGTCAAACAGCCGAAGAGCAGCGAGATCGGATGAGTGATAACTCTCACAGTCCGCTGTTCATCGCCCTGCGGCTTTTTGACAGCTTTTTTTGATAACTTATGCATATTTTTTCAGGTCCGCGGCGGCGAAGGTAGGCGAGCTTAGGCGGGCGTATTGGGCCGGCGAAGGCAGGAAAGTAGACACGTTGATAACTACCCCCCATAGTATGTTCTGGGTAAAGAAGAGACTTTCACTGGTGACAATTTGGCTCACTATATTTGAGAACAACATTGTGGCTGTGACGATAAATATAAAAAAAAAACAGCAAGAGATAAATATTACAATTGATCTTGGCCAAATGGCCGAAAATGAATGCCACTGACTATTATTATCCCAGAGTCAGAACTTTATTTACTTTCTGCAATGAAATGTTTTTTAGTGAAACATTTTCTGCATGCGAAATTAAATTACATTTTAAATTAGCTACTTTTATAATGTACTACAAGATAGAAAATTGCATTGTAAATTCTATCTAGAAATTTTAATAGGTTTTTAAAATCTCTCTTGAATAAATATGTTTCCTTAGCGCTTGGTCTAACATCACATAGTTGTAAGGTAAAAAACATAATTTATGTAAGAACTTACCTGATAAATTAATTTCTTTCATATTGGCAAGAGTCCATGAGCTAGTGACGTATGGGATATACATTCCTACCAGGAGGGGCAAAGTTTCCCAAACCTCAAAATGCCTATAAATACACCCCTCACCACACCCACAATTCAGTTTAATGAATAGCCAAGCAGTGGGGTGATAAGAAAGGATCGAAAGCATCAAACAAGGAATTGGAATAATTGTGCTTTATACAAAAAAATCATAACCACCACAAAAAGGGTGGGCATCATGGACTCTTGCATATATGAAAGAAATGAATGTATCAGGTAAGTTCTTACATAAATTATGTTTTCTTTCATGTAATTGGCAAGAGTCCATGAGCTAGTGACGTATGGGATAGCAGATAACCAAGATGTGGAACTTCCACATAAGAGTCACTAGAGAGGGAGGGATTAAATAAAGACAGCCAATTCCACTGAAAAAATAATCCATAACCCAAATCAAAAAGTTTTAATATTAATATGAAAAAAACTGAAATTATAAGCAGAAGAATCAAACTGAAACAGCTGCCGGAAGTACTTTTCTACCAAAAACTGCTTCAGAAGAAGAAAAAACATCAAAATGGTAGAATTCAGTAAAAGTATGCAAAGAAGACCAAGTTGCTGCTTTGCAAATCTGATCAACAGAAGCTTCATTCTTAAAAGCCCAGGAAGTAGAAACTGACCTAGTAGAATGAGCCGTAATCCTTTGAGGCGGGGATCTACCCGACTCCACATAAGCATGACGAATCAAAGACTTTAACCAAGATGCCAAAGAAATGGCAGAAGCCTTCTGACCTTTCCTAGAACCAGAAAAGACAACAAATAGACTAGAAGTCTTCCTGAAATCTTTAGTAGCTTCAACATAATATTTCAAAGCTCTAACTACATCCAAAGAATGTAAAGATCTCTCCAGAGAATTGTTAGGATTAGGACACAAAGAAGGGACAACAATTTATCTACTAATGTTGTTAGAATTCACAACTTTAGGTAAAAAATTAAATGAAGTCCGCAACACTGCCTTATCCTGATGAAAAATCAGAAAAGGAGATTCACAAGAAAGAGCAGATAACTCAGAAACTCTTCTAGCAGAAGAGATGGCCAAAAGGAATAAAACTTTCCCAGAAAGTAATTTAAAGGGACAGTCTACACCAGAATTTTTATTGTTTTAAAAGATATATAATCCCTTTATTACCCAGTCCCCAGTTTTGCATAACCAACACAGTTATATTAATATACTTTTAACCTCTGTGATTATCTTTTATCTAAGCCTCTGCAAACTGCCCCTTTTTTCAGTTCTTTTGACAGACTTGCAGTCTAGCCAATCAGTGATGGCTCCCAGATAACTTCACGTGCACGAGCACAGTGTTATCTATATGAAATACGTGAACTAACACCCTCTAGTGGTGAAAAACTGTTAAAATGCAATCTGAAAGAGGTGGGCTTCAAGGTCTAAGAAATTAGCATATGAACCTCCTAGGTTAAGCTTTCAACTAAGAATACCAAGAGAACAAAGCAAAATTGGTGATAAAAGTAAATTGGAAAATTGTTTAAAATTACATGTTCTATCTGAATCATGAAAGTTTATTTTGGCCTAGACTGTCCCTTTAATATCCAGAGAATGCATAGGTTCAAACGGAGGAGCCTGCAAAGCCCTCAGAACCAAATTAAGACTCCAAGGAGGAGAAATTGACTTAATGACAGGCTTAATACGAACCAAAGCCTGTACAAAACAATGAATATCAGGATGATTAGCAATCTTTGTGTGAAAAAGTACAGAAAGAGCAGAGATTTGTCCTTTCATTGAACTTGCAGACAAACCTTTTTCCAAACCATCCTGAAGAAACTGTAAAATTCTAGGAATTCTAAAAGAATGCCAAGAGAATTTATGTGAAGAACACCAAGAAATGTAAGTCTTCCAGACTCGGTAACAGATCTTTCTAGACACAGATTTACGAGCCTGTAACATAGTATTAATCACTGAATCAGAGAAACCTCTATGACTAAGTATTAAGAGTTCAATCTCCATATCTTCAAATTTAATGATTTGAGATCCTGATGGAAAAATGGGCTTTGAGATAGAAGGTCTGGCCTTAACGGAAGTGTCCAATGTTGGCAACTGGCCATCCGAACGAGATCCGCATACCAAAACCTGTGTGGCCATGCTGGAGCCACCAGCAGTACAAACGAACGCTCCATTAGGATTTTGGAAATCACTTTTGGAAGAAGAACTAGAGGCGGAAAGATATAAGCAGGTTGATAATTCCAAGGAAGTGACAACGCGTCCACCGCTTCCGTCTGAGGATCCCTGGATCTGGACAGATACCTGGGAAGTTTCTTGTTTAGATGAGAGGCCATCAGATCTATTTCTGGAAGTCCCCAGATTTGAACAATCTGAAGAAATACCTCTGGGTGAAGAGACCATTCGCCCGGATGTAACGTCTGGCGACTGAGATAATCCGCTTCCCAATTGTCTATACCTGGGATGTGAACCGCAGAAATTAGACAGGAGCTGGATTCCGCCCATACAAGTATCCGAGATACTTCTTTCATAGCCTGAGGACTGTGAGTCCCCCCTTGATGATTGACATATGCCACAGTTGTGACATTGTCTGTCTGAAAACAAATAAACAATTCTCTCTTCAGAAGAGGCCAGAACTGAAGAGCTCTGAAAATTGCACAGAGTTCCAAAATGTTGATTGGTAATCTCGCCTCCTGAGATTCCCAAACCCCCTGCGCTGTCAGAGATCCCCATACAGCTCCCCAACCTGAAAGACTCACATCTGTTGAGATCACAGTCCAGGTTGGACGAACAAAAGAGGCCCCTTGAATTAAACAATGGTGATCCAACCACCAAGTCAGAGAAGATCGAACATTGGGATTTAAGGATATTAATTGTGATATCTTTGTATAATCCCTGCACCATTGGTTCAGCATACAAAGCTGGAGAGGTCTCATGTGAAAACGAGCAAAAGGGATGCAGCAGTCATGAGACCTAGAATTTCCATGCACAAAGCTACCGAAGGGAATGATTGAGACTGAAGGTTTCGACAAGCTGAAACTAATTTCAGATGTCTCTTTTCTGTTAGAGACAAAGTCATGGACACTGAATCTATTTGGAAACCCAAAAAGGTTACCCTTGTCTGAGGAACAAAGGAACTCTTTGGTAAATTGATCCTCCAGCCATGTCTTTGAAGAAACAACACAAGTTGATTCGTATGAGATTCTGCAGAATGTAAAGACTGAGCAAGTACCAAGATATCGTCCAAATAAGGAAATACCGCAATACCCTGTTCTCTGATTACAGAGAGAAGGGCACCGAGAACTTTTGAAAAGATCCTTGGAGCTGTTGCTAGGCCAAACGGAAGAGCAACAAACTGGTAATGCTTGTCTAGAAAAGAGAATCTCAGAAACTTATAGTGATCTGGATGGATAGGAATCTGAAGATATGCATCCTGTAAGTCTATTGTTGACATATAATGCCCTTGCTGAACAAAAGGCAGAATAGTCCTTATAGTCACCATTTTGAATGTTGGTATCCTTACATAACGATTCAATATTTTTAGATCCAGAACTGGTCTGAAGGAATTCTCCTTCTTTGGTACAATGAACATATTTGAGTAAAACCCCAGACCCCGTTCCAGAACTAGAACTGGCACAATTACCCCAGCCGACTCTAGGTCTGAAACACATTTCAGAAATGCCTGAGCCTTTACTGGGTTTACTGGAATGCGTGAGAGAAAAAATCTTCTCACAGGTGGTCTTACATTGAAACCTATTCTCTACCCTTGTGAAACAATGTTCTGAATCCAAAGACTTTGAATCGAATTGATCCAAACATCTTTGAAAAATCATAACCTGCCCCCTATCAGCTGTGCTGGAATGAGGGCCGCACCTTCATGCGGATTTGGGAGCTGGTTTTGACTTTCTAAAAGGCTTGGATTTATTCCAGACTGGAGAAGGTTTCCAAACGGAAACTGTTCCTTTAGGGGAAGGATCAGGCTTTTGTTCCTTATTCTGACGAAAGGAACAAAAACGATTAGCAGCCCTATATTTACCTTTAGATTTTTTGTCCTGAGGCAAAAAGGCTCCCTTCCCCCCAGTAACAGTTGAAATTATTGAATCTAACTGAGAACCAAATAATTTATTACCTTGGAAAGAAAGAGAAAGCAACGTTGACTTAGAAGTCATATCTGCATTCCAAGACTTAAGCCATAAAGCTCTTCTAGCTAAAATAGCTAAAGACATATACCTGACATAAATTCTAATATCGAAAATGGCATCACAAACAAAGTTATTAGAATGTTGAAGAAGTTTAACAATGCTATAAGCATTATGGTCTGACACTTGTTGCGCTAAAGCCTCCAACCAGAAAGTGGAAGCTGCAGCAACATCAGCCAAAGAAATAGCAGGTCTAAGAAGATTACCTGAACATAAATAAGCCTTCCTTAGAAAGGATTCAAGCTTCCTATCTAAAGGATCCTTAAAAGAAGTACTATCTGCCGTAGGAATAGTAGTACGTTTAGCAAGAGTAGAGATAGCCCCATCAACTTTGGGGATTTTTTCCCAAAACTCTAATCTATCAGATGGCAACGGGTACAATTTCTTAAACCTTGGAGAAGGAGTAAATGAAGTACCCAGACTATTCCATTCCCTAGAAATTACTTCTGAAATAGCATCAGGAACTGGAAAAACTTCTGGAATAACTACATGAGGATTAAAAACTGAATTTAAACGCTTATTAGTTTTAATATCTAATGCAATCAACACTTCTTTAAATAAAGAACGAATAAACTCCATCTTAAACAAATATGAAGATTTATCAGTGTCAATATCTGAGGCAGAATCTTCTGAACCAGATAGATCCTCATCAGAAATAGATAAGTCAGAATGATGGCGGTCATTTAAAAATTCATCTGAAATATGAGAAGTTTTAACCCCTTAGTGACCAGAGCACTTTTCCATTTTCTGTCCGTTTGGGACCAAGGCTATTTTTACATTTCTGCGGTGTTTGTGTTTAGCTGATATTTTCCTCTTACTCATTTACTGTACCCGCACATATTATATACCGTTTTTCTCACCATTAAATGGACTTTCTAAAAATACCATTATTTTCATCATATCTTATCATTTCCTATAAAATAATTTATAAAATATAAGGAAAAATGGAAAAAAACACACTTTTTCTAACTTTGAACCCCAAAATCTGTTACATATCTACAACCACCAAAAAACACCCATGCTAAATAGTTTCTAAATTTTGTCCTGAGTTTAGAAATACCCAATGTTTACATCTTCTTTGCTTTTTTTGTAACTTATAGGGCCATAAATACAAGTAGCACTTTGCTATTTTCAAACCATTTTTATTCAAAATTAGCGCTAGTTACATTGGGACACTGATATCTTTCAGGAATCCCTGAATATCCATTGACATGTATATATTTTTTTTTAGAAGACATCCCAAAGTATTGATCTAGGCCCATTTTGGTATATTTCATGCCACCATTTCACCGCCAAATGCGATGAAATACAAAAAATCGTTCACTTTTTCACAAATTTTTTCACAAACTTTCAGTTTCTCACTGAAATTATTTACAAACTGCTTGTGCAATTATGGCATAAATGGCTGTAAATTCTTCTCTGGGATCCCCTTTGTTCAGAAATAGCAGACATATATGGCTTTGGCATTGCTTTTTGGTAATTAGAAGGCCGCTAAATGCCACTGCGCACCACACGTGTATTATGCCCAGCAGTGAAGGGGTTAATTAGGGAGCATGTAAGGAGCTTTTTGGGGTATTTTTAGCTTTAGTGTAGTGTAGTAGACAACCCCAAGTATTGATCTAGGCCCATTTTGGTATATTTCATGCCACCATTTCACCGCCAAATGCGATCAAATTAAAAAAAACGTTACATTTTTCACAATTTTAGGTTTCTCACTGAAATCATTTACAAACAGCTTGTGCAATTATGGCACAAATGGTTGTAAATGCTTCTCTGGGATCCCCTTTGTTCAGAAATAGCAGACATATATGACTTTGGCGTTGCTTTTTGGTAATTAGAATGCTGCTAAATGGCGCTGCGCATCACACGTGTATTATGGCTAGCAGTGAAGGGGTTAATTAGGTAGCTTGTAGGGAGTTTGCAGGGTTCATTTTAGCTTTAGTGTAGAGATCAGCCTCCCACCTGAAACATCAGACCCCCTGATCCCTCCCGAACCCCACAAATGTCCCCGCCATCTTAAGTACTGGCAGAAACTCTGCCAGTACTAAAATAAAAGGAAAATTTTGGCTTTTTTTGTGCATTTTTTATAGCATATTTACATATGCTTATGTGTAGGATCCCCCTTAGCCCCCAACCTCACTGATCCCCCACCAAACAGCTCTCTAACCCTCCCCCTCTGAATTAATGTGCGCCATCTTGGGTACTGGCAGCTGTCTGCCAGTACCCATTTTAGTGAAAAATATGCTGTTTTTATTTAAAAAATGTCCCTTTTCTGTAGTGTAGCTTCCCCCCCCCCAATAACAACCCCCCACCCCTTCAGATCCCTTAGATGTTTTTCAAAAAATAAGTTTATTTTCATTTTTTTTACAATTTACTTGTAACTCTTTTTCTGTAGTGTAGCGGTTCCCACCCGCTCCCGCCCCGTGCACGCGCCCCCCGCCACCCCCGTGCACGCGCGTGCGCCCGTGCGCGCCCCCGAAGGCTCCGCCCCCGATCCCGCACCCCTCCACCTTCCAGAGCTCACCGATGGCCGCCCACCCGCCTCCCAAGTCGGCTCCCACCCACCAACGATACCGGCCATCGATGTCCGGTGCAGAGAGGGCCACAGAGTGGCTCTCTCTGCATCGGATGGCCAGAAAGTGTTATAGCAAGATGCCTCGATGTCGAGGCATCACTGCAATAACCGGAAAGCAGCTGGAAGCGAGCAGGATCGCTTCCAGCTGCTTTCCAGACTGAGGACGTGCAGGGTACGTCCTTGGTCGTTAACTGACATCCTTTAGAGGACGTACCCTGCACGTCCTCGGTCATTAAGGGGTTAAAAGACCTCTTACGTTTACTAGAAGGAGGAATAACAGACAGAGCCTTCCGAATAGAATTAGAAACAAACTCTTTTACATTAACAGGAACATCCTGAACATTAGATGTTGAAGGAACAACAACAGGTAATGGATTATTACTAATGGAAATATTATCAGCGTTTGATAGTTTATCATGACAACTAACACAAACTACAGCCGGATGAACAGTTACCAAAAGTTTACAACAAATGCACTTAGCTTTGGTAGAACCGACATCAGGCAGCGTCTTTCCAGAAGTAGATTCTGATCCAGGGTCAGGTAGTGACATCTTGCAATATGTAATAGAAAAAACAACTTATAAAGCAAAATTATCAAATTCCTTAAATGGCAGTTTCATGAATGGGAACTAATGCAAAACAAAGCAAGCCTCTAGAAACCAGAAGCAACTAAAAAGTGAGACTAAAATAATGTGAAAAAAACTGGCGCCATGTATAACGCCCACATTCTTTGGCGCCAAGAATGACGCCCATATTTTTTGGCGCCAAAAACGTCCGCAACACACATACGTCAAAAAAATGATGCAATCATGTGAAAACTTCCGGCGTCAACTATGACGCCGGAAATGACGAAATTTTTGCGCCAAAAAAGTCTTGCGCCAAGAATGACGCAATAAATTGAAGCTTTTTTTGCACCCGCGAGCCTAACAGCCCGCAATTTAGAAAAAAAAGTCAATTGAAAATTGAAATTTTTAAGGTAAGAAAAAATATAATTCATATGCATTTTCCCAAAAAAATGAAACTGACAGTCTGAAAGAAGGAATACTGATTATCCTGAATCATGGCAAATATAAGTTTAACACATATATTTAGAACTTTACATATAAAGTGCCCAACCATAGCTTAGAGTGTCATGAATAGAAATAAGACTTACTTACCCAAAGACACTCATCTACATATAGTAGATAGCCAAACCAGTACTGAAACGAGAATCAGTAGAGGTAATGGTATATAAGAGTATATCGTCGATCTGAAAAGGAAGGTAGGAGAAGAAATCTCTACGACCGATAACAGAGAACCTATGAAATAGATCCCCTAGAGGAAGACCATGGTATTCAAATAGGCAATACTCTCTTCACATCCCTCTGACATTCACTGCACTCTGAGAGGAAAACCGGGCTTCAGCCTGCTGCGAAGCGCATATCAACGTAGAAATCTAGCACAAACTTACTTCACCACCTCCATGGGAGGCAAAGTTTGTAAAACTGAATTGTGGGTGTGGTGAGGGGTGTATTTATAGGCATTTTGAGGTTTGGGAAACTTTGCCCCTCCTGGTAGGAATGTATATTCCCATACGTCACTAGCTCATGGACTCTTGCCAAGAAAAAAAGGTTTATTGCTCACAAGAATGTCTAAAACTCAGGTGTCACAGCTCTGCTGACTGGAAAAGGGTAGAGAGCAGGGGTAAAAAAAAAATCATTGAGAGCCAATCAATAAATGTGCTGCTCCATATTTCACTGCTCTCTTCAAACAGCGCCATTCTCTGGCTGTACTGTGTTTAGGAAAACTAACAAAGTGCAGACAAATCACAGGGCTATTAGAAGAGAACAACCTGATGTGGAACAACAATGCAAAGCAAAAGTTCTACTACCACTTCCTGCATGTGTTCCGTTCTTTCTCCTAATATGTTGCATTTTCTGTAATGACATCTAAGATCTCGGCATGTTCTGTCCTGGGGATTATGCTGTCACTCTAAAGCAACTACTAGCATGCTGGGACAGCTTGTTAACAGTTTTTAAATTCCTGTAACATCATCAATTTATATTAACTAAAAATGCAGTATTATAAGCAGTATGCATAAGCAAATTTACACAGTTTCATACTTTTAAAATTTAGAGTCTTAATCATTGACATATGCCACAAGCAAATTTTGATTTACTGTTTCATTAGGTCCTCAGATCTTATTCTGTAAGACCTCCTCAGCTGAGGACTGTGGCAACCCAGGGTGTCCTCACACTCTAGCTGAGAATCATTTGTTTTAAGGAGTATAGTAAAGACAATCTTAAAGAAAAAAATATATAAACTTAGGATACTAAGCATAAAAACGCACAGTGCACCTAGGTTAAGTTGTTTTCTATTTAATGGAGAATATGGACTGGTTTATGAGCAACAATTAAACTGTTCAATTTCGTAAACATAGTTGGATAATCTGTTTCCCACATTTTATTTTTTTTACGATAATACTAAATTGCATTTTTTAAAATAATATCATTACAGCAATTGATTAAAAGCAAGTACAAAACCATTAATAATGTCACTTTAAGTAGAGCAATTAACTCCATTGTGGGACTGCGGCTGCAGAAGTAGGGATCAGGGTGTAAGCCAGGCATTAATAATTATCAACCACTCATATTGATTCCAAAGGAAAACAAAGTCATGATGTCCATAGAAAAAGACAAATTAACTGCACTAAAAAAAAACAGAATTTATGCTTACCTGATAAATTACTTTCTCCAACGGTGTGTCCGGTCCACGGCGTCATCCATTACTTGTGGGAAATGTTCTCCCCCACAGGGAAAGGCAAGGAGAGCACACAGCAAGAGCTGTCCATATAGCTCCCCCTCTGGCTCCACCACCCAGTCATTCGACCGACGGTTAGGAGAAAAAGGAGAAACTATAGGGTGCCGTGGTGACTGTAGTGTATAAAGAAAAAAAATTTCAACCTGATTAAAAAAACCAGGGCGGGCCGTGGACCGGACACACCGTTGGAGAAAGTAATTTATCAGGTAAGCATAAATTCTGTTTTCTCCAACATTGGTGTGTCCGGTCCACGGCGTCATCCATTACTTGTGGGAACCAATACCAAAGCTTTAGGACACGGATGAAGGGAGGGAGCAAATCAGGTTACCTAAACAGAAGGCACCACGGCTTGCAAAACCTTTCTCCCAAAAACAGCCTCCGAAGAAGCAAAAATATCAAATTTGTAGAATTTGGCAAAAGTGTGCAGAGAAGACCAAGTCGCTGCCTTACATATCTGGTCAACAGAAGCCTCGTTCTTATAGGCCCATGTGGAAGCCACAGCCCTAGTAGAGTGAGCTGTGATACGGTCAGGAGGCTGACGTCCGGCAGTCTCATAAGCCAAGCGGATAATGCTTTTCAGCCAGAAAGAGAGAGAGGTAGCAGTAGCTTTTTGACCTCTCCTCTTACCAGAGTAAACGACAAACAAGGATGAGGTTTGTCTAAAATCTTTTGTTGCTTCTAAATAGAACTTTAAAGCACGAACAACATCTAAATTGTGTAATAAACGTTCCTTCTTTGAAACTGGATTCGGACACAAAGAAGGAACAACTATTTCCTGGTTGATGTTCTCGTTGGAAACAACTTTTGGAAGAAAACCAGGCTTAGTACGCAAAACAACCTTATCTGAATGGAACACCAGAAAGGGTGGATCACACTGCAAAGCAGATAATTCAGAAACTCTTCTAGCAGAAGAAATAGCAACCAAAAACAGAACTTTCCAAGATAGTAACTTAATATCTATGGAATGTAAAGGTTCAAACGGAACCCCTTGAAGAACTGAAAGAACTAAATTTAGACTCCAAGGAGGAGTCATGGGTCTGTAAACAGGCTTGATTCTAGCCAAAGCCTGAACAAAAGCTTGTACATCTGGCAAAGCTGCCAGTCGTTTGTGCAACAAGACGGATAATGCAGAAATCTGTCCTTTTAGAGAACTAGCTGACAATCCTTTATCCAAACCTTCTTGGAGAAAGGAGAGAATCTTTGGAATTTTAATCTTACTCCAGGAGAATCCTTTGGATTCACACCAACAGATATATTTTTTCCATATTTTATGGTAAATCCTTCTAGTCACAGGTTTTCTGGCTTGGACCAGAGTATCAATCACAGAATTTGAAAACTTACGCTTGGATAAAATCAAGCGTTCAATTTCCAAGCAGTCAGCTGCAGAGAAACTAGATTGGGATGTTCGAATGGACCTTGTACTAGAAGGTCCTGTCTCAAAGGTAGCTTCCATGGTGGAGCCGATGACATATTCACCAGGTCTGCATACCAAGCTATCAGAATCACCGAGGCCTTCTCCTGTTTGATCCTGGCTATGAGCCTGGGGAGGAGAGGAAACGGTGGAAACACATATGCTAGGTTGAACGACCAAGGCGCCACTAATGCATCCACTAGAGTCGCCTTGGGATCCCTGGATCTGGATCCGTAGCAAGGAATCTTGAAGTTCTGGCGGGACGCCATTAGATCCATGTCTGGAATGCCCCATAATTGGGTTAACTGAGCAAAGACCTCCGGATGGAGTTCCCACTCCCCCGGATGGAAAGTCTGACGACTCAAATAGTCCGCCTCCCAGTTGTCTACTCCTGGGATGTGAATAGCAGATAGATGGCAGGAGTGATTCTCTGCCCATTGGATTATCTTGGATACTTCCTTCATCGCTAGGGAACTCTTTGTTCCCCCCTGATGATTGATGTACGCAACAGTCGTTATGTTGTCCGACTGAAATCTTATGAACCTGGCTTCCGCTAGCTGAGGCCAAGCCAGGAGCGCATTGAATATAGCTCTTAGTTCCAAAATGTTTATCGGGAGAAGCGACTCTTCCCGCGACCATAGGCCCTGAGCTTTCAGAGAGTCCCAGACCGCGCCCCACCCCAAGAGGCTGGCGTCGGTCGTGACGATGACCCACTCCGGTCTGCGGAAACTCATTCCCTGAGACAGGTGATCCTGGGTCAACCACCAGAGAAGTGAGTCCCTGGTTACCTGGTCTACTTGAATTTGGGGAGACAAGTCTGTATAGTCCCCATTCCACTGATTGAGCATGCACAGCTGTAATGGTCTTAGATGAATTCGAGCAAAAGGAACCACATCCATTGCTGCGACCATTAGTCCTATTACTTCCATGCATTGAGCTATGGAGGGTTGAGGAATAGAGTGAAGAACTCGACAAGCTTTTAG
This sequence comes from Bombina bombina, assembly GCF_027579735.1. NCBI lineage: Eukaryota > Metazoa > Chordata > Amphibia > Anura > Bombinatoridae > Bombina > Bombina bombina. The sequence continues at coordinate 142,214,649 of NC_069510.1, forward strand.
AAGCTTTGTCTTTCTGACGTCTGTGAGAAAGATCTTCATTTCCACAGAATCTATTATTGTTCCCAGAAACGGAACCCTTGTGGACGGTGACAGTGAACTTTTTTCTATGTTCACTTTCCACCCGTGAGATTTGAGAAAAGCCAACACAATGTCTGTATGAGCCTTCGCTTTGGAAAGAGACGACGCTTGGATTAGGATGTCGTCTAGATAAGGTGCTACAGCGATGCCCCTCGGTCTTAGGACCGCTAGAAGGGACCCTAGCACCTTTGTGAAAATTCTGGGAGCGGTGGCTAAACCGAATGGAAGAGCCACAAACTGGTAATGTTTGTCCAGAAAGGCGAACCTCAGGAACTGATGATAAGATTTGTGGATTGGGATATGCAGATACGCATTCTTCAGATCCACGGTAGTCAAAAATTGACCCTGCTGGATTGTTGGTAAGATTGTCCGAATGGTTTCCATCTTGAAGGATGGAACTCTGAGGAACTTATTTAATATCTTTAAATCCAGAATTGGCCTGAAAGTTCCCTCTTTTTTGGGAACCACAAACAGGTTTGAGTAAAACCCTAGACCTTGTTCCCCGGAGGGGACTGGGTTTATCACTCCCATCTTTGATAGGTCTCTTACACAATGTAAGAATGCCTGTTTCTTTATCTGGTCTGAAGATAAGCGAGACAGGTGGAACCTTCCCTTTGGAGGAAGTCCCTTGAATTCTAACAGGTATCCCTTGGAAACTATCTCTAGTGCCCAGGGATCCAGAACATCTCTTGCCCAAGCCTGAGCGAAGAGAGATAGTCTGCCCCCTACCAGATCCGGTCCCGGATCGGGGGCTACCCCTTCATGCTGTCTTGGTAGCAGCAGCAGGTTTCTTGGTTTGTTTACCCTTGTTCCAGTCTTGCATGGGCTTCCAAGCGGGTTTGGGCTGGGCCGCGTTACCTTCTTGTCTAGCGGCAGTGGAGTTATTAGCCGCCCGTTCCTGAAATTGCGAAAGGAACGAAAATTAGACTTGTTCTTAGCCTTAAAAGGCCTATCCTGTGGGAGGGCATGGCCCTTACCCCCAGTGATGTCTGAAATAATTTCCTTCAATTCCGGCCCAAAAAGGGTCTTACCCTTGAAAGGAATATTCAGTAACTTAGTCTTGGACGACACGTCTGCCGACCAGGATTTTAGCCAAAGCGCCCTCCGCGCTACTATAGCAAAACCTGAGTTTTTCGCCGCCAATTTTGTTATTTGAAAGGCGGCATCCAATATAAAGGAATTAGCTAACTTTAATGCGTAAATTCTGTCCATGACTTCTTCATAGGAAGTCTCTTTCTGGAGCGACCTTTCTAGTTCTTCGAACCAAAAGGACGCCGCTGAAGTGACAGTAATAACACACGTAGCTGGTTGAAGGATGAACCCTTGCTGAACAAAAATCTTTTTAAGCAATCCTTCCAATTTTTTATCCATAGGATAGCGCAGCTGTCCTCTATAGGAATAGTTGTGCGCTTCGCTAGTGTTGAAACAGCTCCCTCAACCTTCGGGACCGTTTGCCATGCGTCCCTTCTAGGGTCTACAATGGGAAACATTTTCTTAAATATAGGAGGTGGGGTAAAGGGTACACCTGGCTTCTCCCACTCCTTTTCCACTATGTTCGCTACCCTCTTAGGTATTGGAAAAGCGTTGTCGTGCACTGGGACCTCTAAAAATTTGTCCAATTTGCACAACTTCTCTGGTACTACCATGGAATCACAGTCATCCAGAGTAGCTAATACCTCCTTAAGCAAAGCGCGGAGATGTTCTAGCTTAAACTTAAATGCCACTAGATCAGGTTCTGCCTGTTGAGAAATTTTTCCTGAGTCTGAAATTTCACCCTCAGACAGCCCTTCCCTCACAGCCAATTCCGATTGATGTGAGGGTAAAATAGATAAGGCATCGTCAGCGTCTGATTGTTCATCCTTTTTATCTGTATTTAAAACTGAACAATCACGCTTTCTCTGAAAAACTGGCAGTTTGGATAAAAGATTTGCTATAAAATTATCCACTACTGCTGATAATTGTTGCATAGAAATAAGCACTGGCGCGCTAAGTGTCGCCTGCGCGGGCAAAGCTGGTGTAGACACAGAAGGAGAGGATGTAGAGCTATCCCCACTACCTTCATTAGATAAATCATCTTGGGCAACATTATGAAAAATAACAGAGCTGTCCTGATTTTGTTTGGACGCTATGGCGCAATTATCACAAACACTCGAAGGGGGAACCACATTTGTCTCTATACACACAGAACATAGGTTATCTGATGGAACAGACATGTTAAACAGATTTAGGCAGGCAAACAATGCAATAAAAACGATTTTAAACAAAAACGTTACTGTCTCTTTAAATAATAAAATGACACATTTATTTCTGAATGTTCAAAAAACTATGAAGGCAATATCCGATTTTTCTGAAATTTGGACCCCAGTGTCTTAATGCTTAGAAAGTATTGCACAGCAAATATGGAGACTCTAGCTCTTAAAACAAGCAAACCGGAGCTAATTGTTGGATTTAACCGTTTTTACACACCACAATCCCAGCTACAGCCTTGCTGCAGCTTTTTACCTTCCTTAGGGGTCACCATTCACAGAAAAAAGCCTTTTGGAGTCACTTTCTGAACCACAGGACCCTCTCACATGAATCTGCATGCACTGTCTTGAAATTCAACTGCACAGCTGAAGTGCCAAAATGAGGCTTCCTCCCTCAGCACACTAGAGTGAAGGGGCCTTCCTGACTAGATTTAGGTGTCTAAAACAAGCCAGATCAATAAAAAACGTTCCCAAGTGTATGTGAGCTTATAAAATATTTCAAATGGTATAATATTGTAATAAAAACCAATCAATTTAGCCCCTAACAGTGTTTACCAGCATAAAAAACAAAAAGGGGAAGCCTGTTATCTTTTTTGCTGAGGTGAAAGAAAAATGGCTTACCGTTTCCCCTGAGGGGAAAAATGACTGTCATCTAGCATTAGCCTGTGTTGTTAGAAGGAGACAAGTCATACCTGAAGCAGATGAGTCTGCAAACTGTTACCCCCAACTGAAGTTCTCTTGTTTCAACAGTCCTGCGTGGTAACTGTAATGGATTTTTAGTTACTTGTGCTAAAATCATAGCCCTCTTAAACAGAAAACATAATTTATGCTTACCTGATAAATTTATTTCTCTTGTAGTGTATCCAGTCCACGGATCATCCATTACTTATGGAATATATTCTCCTTCCCAACAGGAAGTTGCAAGAGTCCACCCACAGCAAAGCTGCTATATAGCTCCTCCCCTAACTGCCATATTCAGTCATTCGACCGAAAACATGCAGAGAAAGGAAAAATCATAGGGTGCAGTGGTGACTGTAGTTCAAATGAAAAAATTACCTGCCTTAAAGTGACAGGGCGGGCCGTGGACTGGATACACTACAAGAGAAATAAATTTATCAGGTAAGCATAAATTATGTTTTCTCTTGTTAAGTGTATCCAGTCCACGGATCATCCATTACTTATGGAATACCAATACCAAAGCTAAAGTACACGGATGATGGGAGGGACAAGGCAGGTACTTAAACGGAAGTTACCACTGCCTGTAAAAAAAAACCTTTCTCCCAAAAATAGCCTCCGAAGAAGCAAGGTATCAAATTTGTTAAATTTGAAAAAGTATGAAGCGCAGACCAAGACTCCGTCTTGTAAATCTGTTCAACAGAAGCCACATTTAAAAAAGGCCCAAGTGAAAACCACAGCTCTAGTAGAATGAGCTGCAATCCCTTCAGGAGGCTGCTGTCCAGCAGTCTCATAAGCTAAATGAATTATGCTTTTTAACCAAAAAGACAGAGAGGCTGCTGAAGTCTTTTGACCGCTCCTCTGTCCAGAATAGACAACAAACAAGGTGAACGTTTGATGAAAACTGTAGTAGCTTGTAAGTAAAACTTTAAAGCACAAACCACGTCCAATATTGTGTAATAGACGTTCCTTCTTTGAGGAAGGATTAGGATACAAGCATGGAACAACTATCTCTTGAGTGATGTTCTTGTTAGATACCCCCTTAGGAAAAAACCCAGGTTGGTACGCAGGACTACCTTATCCGTACGAAGAGAATCACATTGTAACACAGATAACTTGGAGACTCTACGAGTCGAGGAAATAGCTACCCAAAAGGAACTTTCCAAGATAAAGATTGATATCTATGGAACAAAAAAGGTTCAAACGGAACTTCTTGAAGAACCTTAAGAACCAGGTTTAAGCTCCATGGTGGAGCAACAGTTTTAAACACAGGCTTGGATCTAACCAAAGCCTGACCAAATGCCTGAACGTCTAGAATACCTGCCAGACGCTGGTGCAAAAAAATAGACAGAGTAAAAATCTGTCCCTTTTAAGGAATTAGCTGATAACCCTTTTCTCAAAAACATCTTGGAGAAAAGATAATATCCTGGGAATCCAGGCTTTACTCCATGAGTAACCCTTAGATTCATAACAATCAGATATTTACACCATATCTATGTTCAATTTTCCTAGAGACATGCTTTCATGTCTGTATTAAGGTATCAATGACTGACTCGGAGAAGCCATGCTTTGATAACATCAAGCGTTCAGTCTCCAGGCAGTCCATCTCAGCTTGATTCTATTTAGATGGTTGAAAGGACCCTGAGGTAGAGGGACCTGTCTCAGAAGCAGAGACCGTGATGGAAAGGATGACATGTCCACCAGATCTGCATACCAGGTCCTGCGTGGCTACGCAGGCGCTGTCAAAAACACCAAAGCCCTCTCCTGCTTGGTCTTGACCTCCGAAGGAAATCCCACTCCCCCGGAAGAAAAGTCTGACGACTTAGAAAATCCACCTCCCAGTTCTCAACACCTGGGATATGGATAGCTGATAGACAAGAGTGAGTCTCTGTCCAGTGACTTATTGTAAGACTTCTAACATCACTAGGGAACTTCTGTTCCCCCTTGATGGCTGATGTAAGCCACAGTCGTGTATATTGTCCGACTGAGTATGATGTACCTCAGAGTTGCTAACTGAGGCCAAGTCTGAAGAGCATGGAATATCACTCCCAGAATATTTATTAGAAGGAGGGTCTCCTCCTAAGTCCACTATCCCTGAGCCTTCAGGGAGTTCCAGACTGCATCCCAACCTAAAAGGCTGGCATCCATTGTAACAATTGTCCCATCTGACCTGCGGAAGGTCATACCCTTGGACAGATGGACCCGACATAGTCACCAGAGAAGAGAATCTCTGGTCTCTTGGTCCAGGTTCAACAGGGGGACAAATCTGTGTAATCCCCGTTCCTCTGACTGAGCATGCATAGTTGCAGCGGTCTGAAATGTAGACGTGCAAACGGTACTATGTCCCTTGCCGCTACCTATTAAGCCGATATCATTCATGTACTGAGCCACCGAAGGGCGCGGATGGGATGAAAAACACGGCAGAAATTTAGAAACTTTGACAACCTGGACTCCGTCAGGTAAATTTTCATTTCTACAGAATCTATCAGAGTCCCTAGGAGGGAAACCCTTAAGATTGGGGATAGAGAACTCTTTCCTTGTTCACTTTCCACCCATGTGATCTCAGAAATGCCAGTACTACGTCCGTATGAGACTTGGCAATTTGGATGTTTGACGCCTGTATCAGGATGTCGTCTAACTAAGGGGCCACTTCTATGCCCCGCGGCCTAAGGACCGCCAAAGCGACCCCAGAACCTCCATAAAGATTCTTGGGGCTGTAGATATCCCAAAGGAAAGAGCTACAAACTGGTAATGCCTGTCTAGAAAGGCAAACCTGAAAAACGAAGGTGATCTTTATGCATCACAATGTGAGGATAAGCATCCTTCAAATCCATTGTAGTCCTCTATTGACTCTCCTGGATCATAGTTAAGATGGTACGAATAGTTTCCATCTTAAATGACGGAATTCTGAGGAATTTGTTTAAGATCTTTAGATCCAAAATAGGTCTGAAGGTTCCCTCACCTTGGGTATAAAAACTCTGTCCCTGTTCCTCTCTTGGAACTGGATGGATCTCGTACACAATGTAAGAATGCCTCCTTCTTTATCTGGTTTGCAGATAATTGTGAAAGGCGAAATCTCCCCTTTTTTTGGGGGGGGAATCTTTGAAATCCAGAAGATATCTCTGGGATATAAATTCCAATGCCTAGGGATCCTGGGCATCTCTTGCCCACGCCCGGGCGAAGAATGAAAGTCTGCCCCCTATAGGATCCGTTACCGGATAGGGGTCCGTTCCTTCATGCTGCCTTAGAGGCAGCAGCAGGCTCCTTGTCCTGCTTATCTTTGTTCCAGGTCCAATTGTCTCCAGACCGCCTTGGACTGAGCAAAAATTCCCTCTTGTTTTGCCTTAGAGGAAGTGGATGCCACACCTGCCCTGAAGTTTTAAAAGGCACGAAAATTAGACCTTTTTTGGCCCTTGATTCCTATCCTGAGGAAGGGCATGACCTTTTCCTCCAGTGATATAAGCAATAATCTCCTTCACACCAGGCCCGAATAGGGTCTGCCCCTTGAAGGGAAGTTAAGTAGCTTATTTATTAAAGTCACGACAGCTGACCATGATATAAGCCATAGCGCTCTGCGCGCCAGTATAGTAAAAAACAGAATTCTCAGCCGTTAGTCTAGTCAAATGAACAAAGGCATCAGAAAACCAAGGAATTGGCTAGCATAAGCTTGTCAAATATATTCATCCAATGGAGTCGCTAACTGTAAAGCCTCATCAAGAGACTCAACCCAGAACGCCGCAGCAGCAGTGACAGAAGCAATGTATGCAAGGGGCTGCAGGATAAAACCCTGTTGAATAAACATTTTTTATCCATTGGATCTAAAAAGCACAACTGTCCTCGCCAGAGGTAGTGGTACGCTTAGCTAGAGTAGAAACTCTTCTCTCCACCTTAGGAACTGTCTGCCAGAAGTCCTGTGTGGTGGTAACTATTAGAAAACATACTTCTAAAAAATAGGAGGGGAAGAGAACGGCACACCTGGTCTATCCCATTCCTTATTAAAAAAATTTTTTTTAGTAAACCTCTTTAGGTATTGGAAAAACATCAGTACACACCGGCACTGCATATTATTTATCCAGTCTACACAATTTCTCTGGCCCTGCGACTGTACACATTCATTCAGAGCAGCCAAAGCCTCCCTGAGCAACAAGTGGAGGTTCTCAAGCATAAATTTTAAATGTAGAAATATCAGAATCAGGTTAAATCATCTTCCCTGAGTCAAAAAAATCACCCACAGACTAAGCATATTGTGAGGTAGTATCATACATGGTTCTTAAGCGTCTGTATGCTCTGTATCTACCCCCAGAGCTATCTGCTTTCCTTTAATTTCAGGTAGTCTGACTAATACTGCTGCCAGAGTATTATTCACCACCTTTGCCATGTCTTGTAAAATAAACGCTATGGGTGCCCTTGATGTACTTGGCGCCATTTGAGCGTGAGTCCCTAAAGCGGGAGTCAAAAGGTCTGACACGTGGGGAGAGTTAGTCGGCATAACTACCCCCACGACAGAATCCTCTGGTGATAATGTTTTTAAAGACAAAAAATGATCTTTATTGTTTAACATGAAATCAGTACATCTGGTACACATTCTAAGATAGGGTTCCACCATGGCTTTAAAACATAATGAACACAGAGCTTCCTCTATGTCAGACATGTTAGAACAGACTAATAATGAGACTAATAAGCTTGGAAAACACTTTAAATCAAGTTAACAAGCAAATATATAAAACGTTACTGTGCCTTTAAGAGAAACAAATTTTGTCAAAATTTGAAAAACAGTGAAAAAAAGGCAGTAAAACAAACGAAATTTTTACAGTACATGTAATAAGGTAACAGAGCATTGCACCCACTTGCAAATGGATGATTAACCCCTTAATGCAAAAAACAGATAAAAAAAAACGACATAGACGTTTTTAAAAACAGACACAACAAAACTGCCACAGCAGAGCTGTGGATTACCTTCCCTATAAACGATTTTGGAAGTCTTTTTAGCCCTTTAGAAATGTCCTGTAGTATTCATGGGACTGCTGAGGGAATCTGGATAATTCATTTTGTAATTTTAACTGCGCAAAAAAGCGCTAAATTAGGCCCCTCCCACTAATATTACAACAGTGGGAAGCTTCAGTTAACTGTTTCTATTCAAAATTTAAGCCAGCCATGTGGAAAAAACTTAGGCCCCAATAAGTTTTATCACCAAACATATGTTAAAAACGATTAAACATGCCAGCAAACGTTTTAAAACACATTTTTACAAGAGTATGTATCTCTATTAATAAGCCTGATACCAGTCGCTTTTACTGCATTTAAGGCTATACCAACATTACAGTGTTATCACCAATGTATGTTAAAAAACGATTAAACATGCCAGCAAACGTTTTAAAACACATTTTTATAAGAGTATGTATCTCTATTAATAAGCTTGATACCAGTCGCTATCGCTGCATTTAAGGCTTTACTTACATTACTTCGGTATCAGCAGTATTTTCTTAGTCAATTCCATTCCTAGAAAAATATTTTACTGCACATACCTTATCTGCAGGAAAACCTGCACGCCATTCCCCCTCTGAAGTACCTCACTCCTCAGAATGTGTGAGAACAGCAAATGGATCTCAGTTACGTCTGCTAAGATCATAGAAAAACGCAGGCAGATTCTTCTTCCAAATACTGCCTGAGAAAAACAGCACACTCCGGTGCCATTTAAAAATAACAAACTTTTGATTGAAGAATAAACTAAGTATAAATCACCACAGACTCTCACGACCTCCTATCTATGTTGAGGCTTGCAAGAGAATGACTGAATATGGCAGTTAGGGGAGGAGCTATATAGCAGCTTTGCTGTGGGTGGACTCTTGCAACTTCCTGTTGGGAAGGAGAATATATTCCATAAGTAATGGATGATCCGTGGACTGGATACACTTAACAAGAGAAATCTTCATCACTTTTCTGTTATAGAGTAAATAGTACAAGCCAGCACTATTTTAAAATAACAAACTCTTGATAGAAGAATAAAAAACTACAACTAACACCACAAACTCCTCGCCATCCCCGTGGTAGATGCTACTTGTTCAGAGCGGCAAGGAGAATGACTGGGGGGCGGAGCCAGAGGGGGAGCTATATGGACAGCTCTTGCTGTGTGCTCTCCTTGCCTTTCCCTGTGGGGGAGAACATTTCCCACAAGTAATGGATGACGCTGTGGACCGGACACACCAATGTTGTAGAAAAGCAATGGTATTGTCTTTTTTTCCCTAAGTATCTTTATATAGAAATATGCACAGCTGCCAGTTTATCCAATATGGAAAAAATGCTGTGTGAGTGTACAAATTATTTGTGTTAGGTTTGTAACTGAAATTTCAGAGAGATAAAGGGGGTCACTAGGGCTGATATTCAAGGAATGTTGCCTTTTTTTAAAAAAACTTCAGAAAAAGTCTGAAACTCATTTAAAACAAGAAACAAAAAATGTGTATATCTGCTGGAGCTTGGCTGAAGACAAGGAGAATATTGGGGCCGTCTGTTATTTTCTGAATATTTTGTTCACATTTTAAAAATCATTCTTAATTCAAACCTCACAAGAGGATTAATTTATCTTGCAGGTCCCTCTTAAATAAAATCTATAATAGTAATAATACAAACACAGACTAATAAAGACAAATCAGAAATGAAAAATAACAGCAGGTGAAATTGTGTGAAATATACAAATTAAGAGGCAGATTATGAGTAAAGCACAAACATTTGCACGTGAGCGATAAGGGGCTTATCCCGGTTGTTTGCACTCGTCGGGCTTACCGCTGGTGTTACGAGTTGAAAGTAAATGTGATCGCTTGAGCGCAATCGCGATTTACACTAGAATGATTACCACGACATCAGAGCCCCGGTTAACTGTTTCACTCATAACAACACCATCTAATAAAAATGATTAAAATAAAATACTGCACACAAAAATTATAAGGGCTCAAAGATATGAGATCTCAGGTGTTCAGGGGGAAAAAAGCAGGCAAAGGGCTTCAACATTGAGATAAATAGATATATATATCTTTATATACATATATACATACAGTATATATATATATATATATATATATATATATATATATATATATTGCAAAGATGATGAGCATCATGCTGATAAAGGGGAGGTTGTCCCCGAAAACGTTTCATTAAACTGAAGCTTTTGTTCAAAAGACCTGAGAGTGCATCATCTTTGTAATCTATTATTGGTATTCTTGCACCCAGGCAGGTGACCAGTTGGAGGGTGATCCTGTTTAAAGGACTGAGGTATGTATATATATATTTATATGCGTATATATGTATTTACAGACATATATACACATATAAACACATAACTATATTTGCACACATATATAGACAATAACAGAAGTCCATTACAGCCCTTTGCAGTTAATTAGATAAAAACATGTAAAAAGTACATTTATGCTTACCTGATAAATTAATTTCTTCTATGATACGACGAGTCCACGGATTCATCCTTCACTTGTGGGATATTATCCTCCTGCTAACAGGAAGTGGCAAAGAGCACCACAGCAGAGCTGTCTATATAGCTCCTCCCTTGACTCCACCCCCCCACCCCCGTCATTTGACCGAAGGTACAGGAAGAAAAAGGAGAAACTAAAAGGTGCAGAGGTGACTGAAGTTTTAAATAAAAAAAATATAATCTGTCTTAAATTGACAGGGCGGGTCGCGGACTCGTCGTATCAAAGAAGAAATCAATTTTATCAGGTAAGCATAAATTTACTTTTCTTCTATAAGATACAACAAGTCCACGGATTCATGCTTTACTTGTGGGATACAATACCAAAGCTACAGGACACGGATGAACGGGAGGGACAAGACAGATGCCTAAACAGAAGGCACCACTGCTTGAAGAACTTTTCTCCCAAAAATAGCCTCCGAAGAAGCAAAAGTATCAAATTTGTAAAATTTGGAAAAGGTATGAAGTGAAGACCAAGTCGCAGCCTTACAAATCTGTTCAACAGAAGCATAATTTTTAAAAGCCCATGTGGAAGCTACCGCTCTAGTAGAGTGAGCTGTAATTCTTTCAGGAGGCTGCTGTCCAGCAGTCTCGTATGCCAAACAGATGATGATTTTCAGCCAAAAAGAAAGAGAGGTAGCCGTAGCTTTTTGACCTCTACGTTTTCCAGAATAGACAACAAACAGAGAAGATGTTTGACAGAAATCTTTGGTCGCTTGCAAGTAAAACTTCAAAGCACGAACCACGTCCAAGTTGTGCAACAGACGCTCCTTCTTAGAGGAAGGATTAGGACACAGGGAAGGAACGACAATTTCCTGATTTATATTCTTATTAGTAATAACCTTAGGAAGGAATCCAGGTTTGGTACGCAAAACCACCTTATCAGAATGGAAAACAAGATAAGGCGAGTCGCATTGCAATGCAGACAGTTCAGAAACTCTTCGAGCCGAAGAGATAGCAACTAAAAACAGAACTTTCCAAGATAGAAGATTAATATCTATGGAATGCATAAGTTCAAACGGAACCCCTTGAAGAACTTTAAGAACTAAATTCAAACTCCATGGTGGAGCAACAGGTTTAAACACAGGCTTGATTCTAACTAAAGCCTGACAGAACGACTGAACGTCTGGAACATCTGCCAGACGCTTGTGCAGTAAAATTGACAAAGCAGATATCTGTCCCTTTAGGGAACTAGCTGATAGCCCCTTCTCCAATCCTTCTTGGAGAAAGGACAAAATCCTAGAAATCCTGATCTTACTCCATGAGTAGCCTTTGGATTCGCACCAATAAAGATATTTACGCCATATCTTCTGATACATTTTCCTAGTGACAGGCTTTCGAGCCTGAATCATGGTATCTATAACCGACTCAGAGAATCCCGCTTGGATAAAATCAAGCGTTCAGTCTCCAGGCAGTCAGCTGCAGAGAAACTAGATTTTGGATGCTGGAACGGACCTTGAATGAGAAGGTCCTGTCTCAGTGATAGTGTCCACGGTGGTAGAGATGACATGTCCACCAGGTCTGCATACCAAGTCCTGCGTGGCCACGCAGGTGCTATCAAAATGCTCTAGCAGTACCTTGGTCTTTCAACCTGGCTTATGTATTTCCACCATTTCCTCTCTTTCCTCGTCTAATTGCCAGAATCAAACAGGAGAGAGCTTCTGTTTGATTCTGGCAATTAGACGAGGAAAGAGAGGAAATGGTGGAAATACATAAGCCAGGTTGAACGACCAAGGTACTGCTAGAGCATCTATCAGTACTGCTTAAGGATCCCTTGATCTGGACCCGTAACAAGGAAGTTTGGCATTCTGACGAGATGCCATCAGATCCAATTCTGGTGTGCCCCATTGACGAATCAATTGTGCAAACACCTCCGGATGGAGTTCCCACTCCCCCGGATGAAAAGTCTGATGACTTAGAAAATCCGCTTCCCAGTTCTCCACTCCTGGGATATAGATTGCTGATAGATGGCAAGAGTGAGTCTCTGCCCATCAAATTATTTTCGAAACTTCTATCATCACTAGAGAACTCTTTGTTCCCCCCCCCTGATGATTGATATATGCTACAGTTGTGATATTGTCCGACTGGAATCTTATGAATCTGGCCGAAGCCAGCTGAGGCCACGCCTGAAGCGCGTTGAATATCACTCTCAGTTCTAGAATATTTATCGGGAGGAGAGCCTCCTCCTGAGTCCAAACACCCTGTGCTTTCAGGGAATTCCAGACTGCACCCCAGCCCAATAGGCTGGCGTCCGTCGTCACTATGACCGATGCTGGCATGCGGAAACACATTCCCTGGGACAGATGATCCTGTGACAACCACCAAAGAAGAGAGTCTCGAGTCTCTTGATCCAGATTTATCTGAGGAGATAAATTTGCATAATCCCCATTCCACTGTTTGAGCATGCATAATTGCAGTGGTCTGAGATGCAAACGAGCAAACAGAACTATGTCCATTGCCGCTACCATTAGTCCAATTACCTCCATACACTGAGCCACTGACGGTCGAGGAATGGAATGAAGAGCTCGGCAGGTGGTTAAAATCTTTGATTTCCTGACCTCCGTCAGAAAAATTTTCATGTTTACCGAATCTATCAGAGTTCCCAGGAATGGAACTCTTGTGAGGGGGATAAGTGAACTCCTTTTTTACGTTCACCTTCCACCCGTGAGATCTGAGAAAGGCCAACACGATGTCCGTGTGGGATTTGGCTAGTTGGTAAGTTGACGCCTGAATTAAGATATCGTCCAGATAAGGCGCCACTGCTATGCCCCGCGGCCTTAGAACCGCCAGAAGGGACCCTAGCACCATTGTGAAAATTCTGGGAGCTGTGGCCAACCCGAAGGGAAGAGCCACAAACTGGTAATGCTTGTCCAGGAAGGCAAACCTTCCTATATTGACCCTCCTGGATCATTGGTAAAATAGTCTGAATGGTCTCCATCTTGAAGGATGGGACTCTGAGGAATTTGTTTAGGATCTTGAGATCTAAAATTGGTCTGAAGGTTCCCTCTTTTTTGGGAACCACAAACAGATTGGAGTAAAACCCCTGCCCCTGTTCTGTTATCGGAACTGGGCAGATTACTCCCATAGTATATAGGTCTTCTACACAGCGTAAGAACACCTCTCTTTTTGTCTGGTCTACAGACAATCGAGAAAGATGAAATCTCCCCTCGGAGGAGAATCTTTGAAGTTTAGAAGATACCCCTGGGTCCCGATTTCTAAAGCCCAGGAGTCGTGAACGTCTCTTGCCCAAGCCTGAGCAAAGAGAGAAAGTCTGCTCCCTACTAGATCCGGTCCCGGATCGGGGGCTGCCCCTTCATGCTGTCTTGGTGACAGCAGCAGGCTTCTTGGCCTGTTTACCCTTATTCCAAGTCTGGTTAGGTCTCCAGACTGACTTAGATTGAGCAAAATTCCCCTCCTGCTTTGCAGCAGGGGAGGAGATAGAGGGACCACCTTTGAAGTTTTGAAAGGAACGAAAATTATTTTGTTTGGTCCTCATCTTATTTGTCTTATCCTGAGGAAGGGCATGGCCTTTTCCTCCAATGATGTCAGAAATGATCTCTTTCAGTTCAGGCCCGAATAGGGTCTTACCCTTGAAAGGAATGGCTAAAAGCTTAGATTTTGATGACACGTCAGCAGACCAGGACTTAAGCCATAACACTCTACGCGCTAAAATGGCAAAACCTGAATTCTTTGCCGCTAATTTAGCCAGTTGAAAAGCGGCATCTGTAATGAAAGAATTAGCTAGCTTGAGAGCCCTAATTCTATCCAGAATATCAACTAATGGGGTCTCAACCTTAAGAGCCTCCTCTAGAGCCTCGAACCAAAAAGCAGCTGCAGTAGTTACAGGAACAATGCACGCTATAGGTTGCAGAAGCAAACCCTGATGAATAAATATTTTCTTTAGAAGACCCTCTAAATTTTTATCCATAGGATCTTTGAAAGCACAACTGTCCTCAATAGGTATAGTTGTACGCTTAGCCAGGGTAGAAATAGCTCCCTCCACCTTAGGGACCGTCTGCCACAAATCCCAAATGGTGTCTGATATGGGAAACATTTTCTTAAAAGTAGGAGGGGGAGAGAACGGAATACCTGGTCTATCCCACTCCTTAGTAACAATGTTCGAAATCCTCTTAGGGACCGGAAAAACATTAGTGTAAGCAGGAACCTCTAGATATCTATCCATTTTACACAATTTCTCTGGTGGAATTACAATAGGGTCACAATCATCCAGAGTCGCTAAAACCTCCTTGAACAACAAGCAGAGGTGTTCTAGCTTAAATTTAAAAGACGTCATATATGAGTCTGCTTGAGGGAACATCTTTCCTGAATCAGAAAGCTCTCCCTCATACAGCAATTCCCTCACCCCCAACTCAGAACATTGTGAGGGTACATCGGAGATGGCTAATAAAGCGTCAGAGGGCTCAGCATTTACTCTCACACCGGACCTACTGCGCTTCCCCTGCAAATCAGGCAGTTTAGATAAAACCTCAGTGAGGGTTGTAGACATAACTGCGGCCATATCTTGCAGGGTGAAAGAATTAGACGCACTAGTACTTGGCATCGCTTGTGCGGGTGTTAATGGCACACAATGTGACACTTGGGGAGAATTAGATGGCATAACTTGATTCTCTTCTGACTGAGAATCATCCTGCGACATACTTTTATCAGCTAAAATATGTTCTTTGCAATTTATTGCCCTTTCAGTGCATGAGGGACACATTTTAACTGGGGGTTCCACAATGGCTTCTAAACACATTGAACATTGGCTTTCCTCAATGTCAGACATGTTAAACAGGCTAGTAATGACCACAAACAGGCTTGAAAACACTTTATTTAGTGAAAAAATAACAATCTTAAAAAACGGTACTGCGCCTTTAAGAGAAAAAAAGCATTCACGTTTTGCAAAACTGCTTTAAAACAATCAAATCGTATTAATTTTGTGATATAAGCATTCAAACTATGCAGCTAAGTTTGCCCCACAAGGAAAGGAACACTTAACCCTTACTGGAAAAAACGGATAATTAATAAACGTTTAAATCCGGAAAAAACACCCCTTGCACCTCGCCACAGCCCTGTTGTGGCGCCTACCTGCCCTCAGTGATCTGGAAAATAGGGTTAAAGCTTCAATTTGGCCCAATACTCTCACAAGGGCCCATCGAAGTTGGAGCTGTCAAATACAACTGCGCAACTGAGGCGCGAAAATAGGCCCCGCCCATCTCACTCGATGTCTCTCAGCCCAAATGAACCGCACCAGAGCGGTCTCAAACTAGCCATGTGGGTTCCTAAAACCAAAAAGAAGCCAAGTGTACCCTCTCATTTAAGCATAAAAAATGTTCCTTCCAAAAACGTTATCAGCACTCCCAGTTAAAAAAACGTTTGCCCACAAACATTCAAACTCAGTGTCAACCATTTTTTCTTAGCCCCTATTATGCAAGCTTAGTAATACCCCTCTATTCTTTTAGGATTACTGCTTACCCTTTCCCTCATGGGGATACTGTCAGCCAATTCTGAAATACCCCAGTCTCTCCAGAAAAAAATGACTTAACATATCTCACTGCTTATAGCATGAAAAATGTTCCTCACACTGAAGTTTCTTAAGTACTCCTCAGCCATTCTGTGGGAACTGCTCTGGATCTTAGTGACAAATGCTAAGATCATCAGCCTCCAGGCAGAAGTCTTCATCCATCTGCTGCCTGAGAGAAAATAGTACACACCAGTACCATTTAAAATAAAAAAACTCTTGCTTGAAGAAAAGAAAAACTAACATTTTATCACCCCTTTCACTTTACCCTTCCTAGTACATAGTAGGCAAAGAGAATGACTGGGGGTGGAGTCAAGGGAGGAGCTATATAGACAGCTCTGCTGTGGTGCTCTTTGCCACTTCCTGTTAGCAGGAGGTTAATATCCCACAAGTAAAGGATGAATCCATGGACTCGTCGTATCTTATAAAAGAAAGCATATTTATGCAATAGTCATATTTAATAAAGTGTTATACTGTGTATTTACTGTAAATATTTCATATTCCAATGTTGTGCACATAAAATATTTTCTTAGTATTTTTAAATATATATTCATATACTGTATATATATATATGTATATATATATATATATATAGAATATAAGTTCTGTAAAAAATCACTCGCTGGACTTTAGACATAAGTACAATCCTCTTTATTGTGACGTTTCAGGACCACAAACGTCCCTTCTTCTGACAAACATCAAGGTACTCAGGGGGAAAAAAGCAGGCAAAGGGCTTCAACATTGAGATACATATATATATATATATATATATATATATATATATATATATATGCGTATATATGTATTTACAGACATATATACACATATAAACACATAAATATATTTAAATAATAGGTATATGTGATATATCCTAAAGAAGATAGTGTGACCATAATAAATGTACTCGTGTATTAAGTGTTTGTTGTGAATAGAGAGGTATATATCCACTCCGTTAAAATGATTCCAATCTAGTCCAGCATGAAATTCCTAACTATTACTATAACGACAGCCTACAGTGTAACCACATGGCTACCAAAACAAACCTCCGTATAGGCTCCAGTGTTTTTACACCCACCTACAGGATTCGTCAATGGGTATTGATGTGTGGTAAAGTCACACCCCCTGCACGGAACCACAGTCCGTGTATAATACATCACCAAGTGATCATAATATTTTTAATACCATAACAATTCTCACAAGTAATGTGTCAACATACCTGTTGTCTAGCATACTTCAACGGGAACGAACCGATGCTGCAAAAAGTATGTTCCATAAGCGTCACCGGAGAATAGTATGTGGTGGCACTTGGGTCAACCACGCCCCCTGCTCAGAGTGAGAAGCCAATAAGAAAGAACCTCTAAACGTGTTGATAACAGCTGGTGTCAACAAATGCAAAATAAAACATAAGAGAACAAGCAGGGCACCTTAATCGAGTGATTAGAGTCACAAACAATATGTAACGATAAAACATACAGTAGCAAATTGAAGAGAAAAATAAAAGTCAAGACCGTCATAGTATGGTGTAAAGACAGAAAGTTTAACCATCAACTACGTCATGAAGTACGACCTAAAACCTACATCCCCACAATATTGCAACAAATAAAAATTACAAATTACATTAGCACAAACCTGTTACTAATACCAAAAATCAAAATGCCAGACGAAAGATCATAATAGTCATATAGCATGTCCTCTGAAATGTTATCACTATAGGCACCAAAAAATCAATATATAAAAAAAAATATATAAAAAACACCCAATGTTATAGAGAAATAAAGCAGTATAAAACTAAAACATTGTAAGCCTTGAATGGGGAAAACATTGCATTAACCACTCATAATGCCTGTGGTACTAAGACCACCTATATACACTAAAGGTCACCCACCATGGATAAAGCCCTGGCTGTAAGGCTAAAATGATCAAGCTCTATGTCTACAAGGCAACATAAAAAAAAAAAGTATATACAAAGGGCACCACACTAATTTTAGATTTCAACCCTTCCTTAAAAAATGGAAGCCTTTTATTACTACCCTACAACCAGCCTTGCAGCGCCAGTTCCTCAAACCTTTTGCTCAGTTGGAACTAATGCTGTTGGCGAATCTGAGAGGGGAATGGCGGGGGCTCGCGGAGCCTCCTACGAGCCAGCCTAGTGCAGCTTTCCAGGAGGAGATGTTGTTTTAACATGTTTTAGCATGCTCTAGCATGTTGTAATACTTTTTAGTTTACTGGGTTCTGACCTGTTGGTGCCTGGGAGGGCGGAGTCGGCTCCCCCCCCCCATTTCCCTTCACTTCCCTCCCCCTCCCCTTTTTTTTTTGGGGGGGGGGGTCGGGCTTGTTTTTGTTTGTCGTCTTAGTTTAATAAGTTACTGTAAACTAGTAATTGTTAAGATATATTAAACAAGAAAAAGGGAGAGAATTGGTCACAAGTGAATAAGCTATGTTGGTTGCACTACATCTGCTTTTATGTCGCATC
The DNA here is from genome assembly GCF_027579735.1 of Bombina bombina. Lineage (NCBI taxonomy): Eukaryota > Metazoa > Chordata > Amphibia > Anura > Bombinatoridae > Bombina > Bombina bombina. The sequence continues at coordinate 142,233,125 of NC_069510.1, forward strand.
TTGTATGACCACAGAATTATATTTCTTTTAAAGTGTAATGAACATACATCTATATGCAATTTTCGTGTATTTTCTCAAACACGTGTTAAATGGTCAAATTCTGCGGTCTGCGTACAGCACTTTTTTGCTTTACTGAATCGTAATGTGATTGTTTTTTTTTCCCTGCTAATAAAGAAGAATTTAAAAAAAACAAAGGGCACCACATGATAAAGGGGTACAGGACCAGCGTGAAAAGGTGGACCACAGCAAAGACTGGGATCGTCAAACGGAGAGGGTATATCACTGTAGCGATGTATAGTGGGAGTGTATCCCCCAAGTGTAGTGAACATATGATAAAGCACATATATATAAAAAAACAATGAACATAAAAACAAGCACACATTGCATAGAAAACCTCAATCAAGAATCTAATATTAAATCAACTATTGAGCTTATCTGGGTCAACACTATGAGGAAATACAGAGACTATTGGTTTTAGGGACAATACTATCAAAAATATATTAAAAGTATATTATAAGTTGAGATAAACCGCTGGACACCAGCCTCCATGGATCATTGAAATCTCATTGCAATTGGAAGAGTAATATCCAAAAAACACAAATCGGCAAGAATGAATCAAGCCTACATGGAAGATGAACTCTCAAATCGAATTTTTAAAGAAGATCATACAAGGCAAAAATTTCTATGTGCTCATAAAAAGCACTACCAGCCAGTGTGGACATTCAAACCCCTAGGAGCTAGGGTACCCAGTTCATATATCCATCTCGCCTCTTTCTGCAGAACGAGTTTGGCCCTGTTGCCTCCTCTTTTTGGAATCAGTACGTGATCTATAATTCTAAACCTTAGATCTTTAACAGTATGGCCCGCTTCCAAAAAATGACGGACCACCGGTTGGTCAGATTTGCCAGTCTTGAGGGCAGTCCTAACACTAGAACGATGGTTCGCCATCCTCACTCTTTTTCTTGAGACAAGATTGCTTATCGCTCATGGGGGTTACACATCTGAATCCCTCAAGCTTCCCCCTGCGATATGCAAGCCGGGGTGCTATGCACTGAGTGAATGGTAACGTTGGATCTGATTGAATCAATTTCCATTCTTCCTTAATGGCCTTGGTGATATGGTATTGCTCAGGAGAGTAGGAAGTCACAAATGTGAGTTGTGGAGCAACATTCTGCCTTGGAGTGTTCTGTGTCACTCTTGACTGCAATGCCTGTTCCCGCATTTCTTGTAGCTCACTCCCCTTGTAACCATGTTGCACGAACCTCTGTGTCATCTCGGACAATTGTAGGGTACAGTTGTTCACATCAGTATTATTCCTAATCACGCGCTGATATTGCGCTTTCGGAATATTTTGGATGAGAGCTGGTTGATGACGGCTTCTTGCGTGTAAGATGGAGTTCCGATCAGTACTTTTCCTAAATAAGGTAGTGTCCAATTTGTCATGGACTTTAAACACCCTTACATCCAAATAATCAACTGAGTCCAAGTTAGCGATATGTTGGAATCTGATGGTGCTTTACATCTCATTTAGAGATTTGATCCATGTATCCAAGGATGTTTCTCTATTTTGCCAGATCAAAAAGGTGTCATCTATATACCGGCAGTAGAATTTGATGGAATGTGACTCATAGACCTTCATCTGCACGGTCTCATAATCAGCCATAAATAAATTTTCCAGCACATTAGACCCCTTCGCTGTACCTGCAATTTGCAAATAAAACATAATTTATGCTTACCTGATAAATTCCTTTCTTCTGTAGTGTGATCAGTCCACGGGTCATCATTACTTGTGGGATATTAACTGCTCCCCTACAGGAAGTGCAAGAGGATTCACCCAGCAGAGTTGCTATATAGCTCCTCCCCTCTACGTCACCTCCAGTCATTCGACCAAGGACCAACGAGAAAGGAGAAGCCAAGGGTATAGTGGTGACTGGAGTATAATTTAAAAAATATTTACCTGCCTTAAAAAACAGGGCGGGCCGTGGACTGATCACACTACAGAAGAAAGGAATTTATCAGGTAAGCATAAATTATGTTTTCTTCTGTTAAGTGTGATCAGTCCACGGGTCATCATTACTTGTGGGATACCAATACCAAAGCAAAAGTACACGGATGACGGGAGGGATAGGCAGGCTCTTTATACAGAAGGAACCACTGCCTGAAGAACCTTTCTCCCAAAAATAGCCTCCGAGGAAGCAAAAGTGTCAAATTTGTAAAATTTGGAAAAAGTATGAAGCGAAGACCAAATTGCAGCCTTGCAAATCTGTTCAACAGAGGCCTCATTCTTAAAGGCCCAAGTGGAAGCCACAGCTCTAGTGGAATGAGCTGTAATTCTTTCAGGAGGCTGCTGTCCAGCAGTCTCATAAGCTAAACGAATTATGCTACGAAGCCAAAAAGAGAGAGAGGTAGCAGAAGCTTTTTGACCTCTCCTCTGACCAGAGTAAACGACAAACAGGGAAGACGTTTGTCGAAAATCTTTAGTTGCCTGTAAATAAAATTTAAGGGCACGAACTACATCCAGATTGTGCAAAAGACGTTCCTTCCTCGAAGAAGGATTTGGGCACAAGGATGGAACAACAATCTCCTGATTGATATTCCTGTTAGTGACTACCTTAGGTAAGAACCCAGGCTTAGTACGCAGAACTACCTTATCTGAGTGAAAAATCAAATAAGGAGAATCACAATGTAAGGCTGATAACTCAGAGACTCTTCGAGCCGAGGAAATAGCCATTAAAAATAGAACTTTCCAAGATAACAACTTTATATCAATGGAATGAAGGGGTTCAAACGGAACACCCTGTAAAACGTTAAGAACAAGGTTTAAACTCCATGGTGGAGCCACAGCTTTAAACACAGGTTTAATCCTGGCCAAAGCCTGACAAAAAGCCTGAACGTCTGGAACTTCTGACAGACGCTTGTGTAACAGAATGGACAGAGCTGAGATCTGTCCCTTTAAGGAACTAGCGGATAACCCCTTTTCTAAACCTTCTTGTAGAAAAGACAATATCCTAGGAATCCTAACCTTACTCCAAGAGTAACCTTTGGATTCGCACCAATATAGGTATTTACGCCATATTTTATGGTAAATCTTTCTGGTAACAGGCTTCCTAGCCTGTATTAAGGTATCAATAACTGACTCAGAAAAACCACGCTTTGATAAGATCAAGCGTTCAATTTCCAAGCAGTCAGCTTCAGAGAAGTTAGATTTTGATGTTTGAAAGGACCCTGAATCAGAAGGTCCTGTTTCAGAGGTAACGACCAAGGTGGACAGAATGACATGTCCACCAGATCTGTATACCAAGTCCTGCGTGGCCATGCAGGCGCTATTAGAATCACTGATGCTTTCTCCTGTTTGATTCTAGCAATCAATCGAGGAAGCATCGGGAAAGGTGGAAACACATGAGCCATCCTGAAGGTCCATGGTGCTGTCAAGGCATCTATCAGGACCGCTCCCGGATCCCTGGATCTCGACCCGTAGCGCGGAAGCTTGGCGTTCTGTCGAGACGCCATGAGATCTATCTCTGGTTTGCCCCAACGTCAAAGTATTTGGGCAAAGACCTCTGGATGAAGTTCCCACTCCCCCGGATGAAAAGTCTGACGACTTAAGAAATCCGCCTCCCAGTTCTCCACTCCCGGGATGTGGATTGCAGACAGGTGGCAAGAGTGAGACTCTGCCCAGCGAATTATCTTCGATACTTCCATCATTGCTAGGGAGCTTCTTGTCCCTCCCTGATGGTTGATATAAGCTACAGTCGTGATGTTGTCCGACTGGAACCTGATGAACCCCCGAGTTGCTAACTGGGGCCAAGCCAGAAGAGCATTGAGGACTGCTCTCAATTCCAGAATGTTTATTGGAAGAAGACTCTCCTCCTGATTCCATAGTCCCTGAGCCTTCAGAGAATTCCAGACAGCGCCCCAACCTAGTAGGCTGGCGTCTGTTGTTACAATTGACCAGTCTGGCCTGCTGAATGGCATTCCCCTGGACAGATGTGGCCGATAAAGCCACCATAGAAGAGAATTTCTGGTCTGGTCTCTTGAATGGAATGAAGGACACGGCATGCACTTTGAAGTTTTGTTAACCTGTCCTCTGTCAGGTAAATCTTCATTTCTACAGAATCTATCAGAGTCCCCAGGAAGGGAACTCTTGTGAGTGGAAAGAGAGAACTTTTCTCTTCGTTCACTTTCCATCCATGCGACCTTAGAAATGCCAGTACTATCTCTGTATGAGATTTGGCAGTTTGAAAGCTTGAAGCTTGTATCAGTATGTCGTCTAAGTACGGAGCTACTGAAATTCCTTGCGGTCTTAGTACCGCCAGAAGAGTGCCCAGAACCTTTGTGAAGATTCTTGGAGCCGTAGCCAGTCCGAATGGAAGAGCTACAAACTGGTAATGCCTGTCTAACAAGGCAAACCTTAGATACCGGTAATGACTTCTGTGAATCGGTATGTGAAGGTAAGCATCCTTTAAATCCACTGTGGTCAAGTACTGACCCTCTTGGATCATGGGCAAAATTGTTCGAATAGTTTCCATCTTGAACGATGGAACTCTTAGGAATTTGTTTAGGATCTTTAAATCCAAGATTGGCCTGAAGGTTCCCTCTTTTTTGGGAACTACAAACAGATTTGAGTAAAACCCTTGTCCTTGTTCCAACCGCGGAACTGGATGGATCACTCCCATTAATAAAAGATCTTGTACGCAGCGTAGAAACGCTTCCTTCTTTGTTAGGTTTGTTGACAACCTTGACAGATGAAATCTCCCTCTTGGGGGAGAGGATTTGAAGTCCAGAAGGTATCCCTGAGATATGATCTCTAACGCCCAGGGATCCTGAACATCTCTTGCCCAAGCCTGGGCGAAGAGGGAAAGTCTGCCCCCCACTAGATCCGGTCCCGGATCGGGGGCCCTCAATTCATGCTGTCTTAGGGGCAGCAGCAGGTTTTCTGGCCTGTTTGCCCCTGTTCCAGGACTGGTTAGGTTTCCAGCCTTGTCTGTAGCGAGCAACAGCTCCTTCCTGTTTTGGTGCAGAGGAAGTTGATGCTGCTCCTGCTTTGAAATTACGAAAGGAACGAAAATTGGACTGTCTAGCCTTGGCTTTGGCCTTGTCCTGAGGCAGGGCATGACCTTTACCTCCTGTAATGTCATCAATAATCTCTCTCAAGCCGGGCCCGAATAAGGTCTGCCCTTTGAAAGGAATATTAAGCAATTTAGATTTAGACGTAACATCAGCTGACCAGGATTTTAGCCACAGAGCTCTGCGTGCCTGAATGGCGAATCCTGAATTTTTAGCCGCAAGTTTAGTTAAATGTACTACGGCATCTGAAATAAATGAATTAGCTAACTTAAGGAATTTAAGTTTGTGTGTGATGTCATCTAGTGTGGATGATTGAAGTGTCTCTTCCAGAGACTCAAACCAAAATGCTGCTGCAGCCGTGACAGGCGCAATACATGCAAGAGGTTGCAATATAAACCCTTGTTGAACAAACATTTTCTTAAGGTAACCCTCTAATTTTTTATCCATTGGATCTGAAAAAGCACAGCTATCCTCCACTGGGATAGTGGTACGCTTAGCTAAAGTAGAAACTGCTCCCTCCACCTTAGGGACCATTTGCCATAAGTCCCGTGTGGCGGCGTCTATTGGAAACATTTTTCTGAATATAGGAGGGGGTGAGAAAGGCACACCGGGTCTATCCCACTCCTTAGTAACAATGTCAGTAAGTCTCTTAGGTATAGGAAAAACGTCAGTACTCGTCGGTACCGCAAAATATTTATCCAACCTACACATTTTTTCTGGGATTGCAACTGTGTTACAATCATTCAGAGCCGCTAATACCTCCCCTAGTAACACACGGAGGTTCTCAAGCTTAAATTTAAAATTTGAAATGTCTGAGTCCAGTTTATTTGGATCAGAACCATCACCCACAGAATGAAGCTCTCCGTCTTCATGTTCTGCAAACTGTGACGCAGTATCAGACATGGCCCTTGCATTATCAGCGCACTCTGTTCTCATCCCAGAGTGATCACGTTTACCTCTTAGTTCTGGTAGTTTAGCCAAAACTTCAGTCATAACAGTAGCCATATCTTGTAATGTGATTTGTAATGGCCGCCCAGATGCACTCGGCGCTACAATATCACGCACCTCCTGAGCGGGAGATGCAGGTACTGACACGTGAGGCGAGTTAGTCGGCATAACTCTCCCCTCGTTGTTTGGTGAAATATGTTCAATTTGTACAGATTGACTATTTTTTAAAGTAGCATCAATACATTTAGTACATAAATTTCTATTGGGCTCCACTTTGGCATTAACACATATAGCACAGAGATATTCCTCTGAATCAGACATGTTTAACACACTAGCAAATAAATAGCAACTTGGAAATACTTTTCAAAGTAATTTACAAATAATATGAAAACGAACTGTGCCTTTAAGAAGCACAGAAAAATATTATAACAGATAAAATAATTAAGTTATAGCATCAATCTTTGTCAGAATATACAGTTTTAGCAAAGGATTGTTCCCCTCAGCAAATGATAACTAACCCAGGCAGCAGAAAAAAAAAAAATACACAAATAAACGTTTTTTATATCACAGTCAATACAATCAGCACAGCTCTGCTGTATGATTACTTCCCTCAAAAAAGACTCTTGAGATCCCTGTAGAGATGAACCGGATCATGCAGGAAGAAAATGAACCTCTGACTGAGTTTTTCTGATGCATAGTGAAAGCACCAAAATGGCCCCTCCCCCACACACATAACAGTGAGAGGGATCAGTGAACTGCTCTAATTTAAATCAAAACTATTGCCAAGTGGAAAAAAAGTGCCCAAAACATTTTTTCACCCAGTACCTCAGAGAAAAAAACGTTTTTACATGCCAGCAAAAAAACGTTTTACCTCAATAATTAATTGTCATTTAAAACCTATTGCAAGTCCCTGCAAAATAGGTTAAGTCTATGTATACAGTTTAAAAGCCAGAGAAGTACCATTTCCCAGAAAACTGAAGTGTAAAATATACATACATGACAGCCTGATATCAGCTACATCTACTGCATTTAAGGCTGAGTTTACATTATAACGGTATGGCAGGATTTTCTCATCAATTCCATGTCAGAAAATAATAAGCTGCTACATACCTCTTTGCAGATTAATCTGCCTGCTGTCCCCTGATCTGAAGTTTACCTCTCCTCAGATGGCCGAGAAACAGCAATATGATCTTAACTACTCCGGCTAAAATCATAGAAAAACTCAGGTAGATTCTTCTTCAAATTCTACCAGAGAAGGAATAACACACTCCGGTGCTATTATAAAATAACAAACTTTTGATTGAAGATATAAAAACTAAATATATCACCATAGTCCTCTCACACATCCTATCTAGTCGTTGGGTGCAAGAGAATGACTGGAGGTGACGTAGAGGGGAGGAGCTATATAGCAACTCTGCTGGGTGAATCCTCTTGCACTTCCTGTAGGGGAGCAGTTAATATCCCACAAGTAATGATGACCCGTGGACTGATCACACTTAACAGAAGAAAAGGTGTTTTCAAATCAGAAAAAGTTCTTCTCAAGACATATAGTGAGTAATTCCACAGGTACCTCTTCAGATGGACCCACATAGGGCACTTGTCTTAAAGAATTAGTGACTGCTGCTATCCCAAGCTTATGTTGCATAACAGTATACAAGCTAGATACATCCAAGGTGACTAATAAGTTGGTGGGCTTGATATCTTTGAGTTGAGTTATCTGTTAAATAAAGGCTGTAGAGTCTTGAATATAAGATCTCATTTGTTTCACCCAAGGCTGTAGGTAGAAATCCATAAACTCAGCGAGTGGCTGCAACAAGGATCCCCTGGTGGAAACTATCGGTCTTCCTGGAGGTTGGGCTGTGTTTTTATAATTTATTGGCAGTGTATATAGTATGGGTGTTATAGGAAAGTCTATTTTCAAGAAACCAAACTCCTGCCGTGTGATCATTTCAGCCTCTTTCCACTCTGGTCAATGAGCCTTTTCAGTTGATAAGTAGGGTCACTTTGTAACACTGCATATGTGGTTGCATCTGACAGTTGTCTGATAATCTCTGTTCTATACTGATTTAAATCCATAACCACAACTGCTCCACCCTTGTCAGCTGGGCGCATCACTATAGATGCATCCTTGCTCAGAGTCTTAAGTGCCTGTCCTTCATCTTTGGTGAAATTGTCCTTGTATCTCTTGGGCATAGAATCATATGACAATTGTGTAAGATAATTGGTGAACATTGTAATTGTTGGAGTTAGGGTCAAAAGTCCCTGTAGTCTTAAACCTTGTGTGATCTTTAGACTCTGACTTAAAAAACTGATTCAAGCGAAGACTTCTCCCAAACTTCTGGATGTTGATGTAAGTATTAAAGGAATTTATCTTCATGGTTAGTAGAAAGGTCAATCCTTTATTGAGTAACAACATCTCAAATGTGGTGAGGGGTTTAGAGCTGATGTTGAACACAATACTTTCTATCTTCTTTGGATCGGGGGGAGGCGGGACATGCCCCCCTCCTTGTATATGGCCTGGGCCTAAGCCTAAAAAACAAGTTGATGTGGAATATGTTGCAAATGGTGGTAGAGCTGCAGCATCACCTACCATGTTGTCCCAGTACTGGCCACTGCTGGTCCCCCTAGATCTAGTGGTAATTCCCTTGTAGGGGGGTTCGCCAACATGGGTTGGGGCCTCAGGGGCAGAGCTCATACCGGAGCTGTTATCGATGGTGTTGATAGCTTTCTTGTTAAATCTCCTCTCCCTTCTAGGTCTGAATACATTTCTTTCATCAGGAGACAACATCCAACGATAAAAACCCTTATATACGTGTAGTCTTGGCTAACAGTTTGGAGTTTCCGATTTTTGAAAGAGATAAGCTCTTGTTTGCAAGTTTTAACTTCTTTGGATAACTTATCCACCCAATCACAGGTATTGTCAAATCTCAATTTATTCAGTTGCTCATCTTCAAAGGTGTGGATTTCACTCTTCACTTCTTTAAGCAGGTGTCCTGCTTCCTTTTATTCAACAGATAACTCAACTCGAAGATATCAAGACCACTAACTTATTAGTCACCTTGGATGTATCTAGCTTGTATACTGTTATCCCACCTAAGCTTGGGATAGCAGCAGTCACTAATTGCTTAAGACAAGTGCCCTATGTGGGTCCATCTGAAGAGGTACTTGTGGAATTACTCACTATATGTCTTGAGAAGAACTTTTTCCGATTTGAAAACACCTTTTAATTGCAAATTGCAGGTACAACGATGGGGTCTAATTTGGCACCATCGCTGGCAAATTTATTTATGGCTGATTAAGAGACGATGAAGATGAAGGTCTATGACTCACATTCCATCAAATTCTACTGCCGGTATATAGATGATCTCTTTTTGATCTGGCAAGATGGGGAAACATCCTTGGAGACATGGATCAAATCTCTAAATGAGATGAAAATCACCATCAGATTCCAACACACCGCGAACTTGGACTCAGTAGATTATTTGGATGTAAATTGGGCACTACCTTATTTAGGAAAAGTACTGATCGGAACTCCATCTTTCATGCAAGAAGCCATCATCAACCAGCTCTCATCTGAAATATTCCGAAAGCACAATATCAGCGTGATTAGGAATAATACTGATGTGAACAACTGTACCCTACAATTGTCCAAGATGACACAGAGGTTCATGCAACGTGGTTACAAGGGGAGTGAGCTACGAGAAATGGGGAACAAGCATTGCAGTCAAGAGTGACACAGAACACTCCAAGGCAGAATATTGCTCCACAACTCACGCTTGTGACTTCCTACACTCCTGAGCAATACCATATCACAATATGGCCATTAAGAAAGAATGGAAATTGATTCAATCAGATCTGGCGTTACCATTCACTCAGTGGATAGCAACCCGGATTGCATATCGCAGGGGGAGAAGCTTGAGGGATTCATTGATGAAAACAGATGTAACCCCCATGAGCGATAAGCAATCTTGTCTCTAGAAAAAGAGAGGCTGCTTCAAATGCACTAGCTGTATGAAGTGCAACAGTATGCACACTGGTGCCATTTTTCAACACCCTGACCGCAAGAAGAAATTTCAAATTAAATTCTTCTTCACTTGCACAACCAAGTATATCATCTACCTCCTTAATTGCCCCTGTGGAAAGTTCTACACAGGCAAAACCAATGACGATGCCAGAGTGAGGATGGCGAACCATCGTTCTAGTATTAGGACTGCCCTAAAGACTGGCAAATCCGACCAACCGGTGGTCCATCATTTTTTGGAAGCGGGCCATACTGTTAAAGATCTAAGGTTTAGGATTATAGATCACGTACCGATTCCAAAAAACATAATTTATGCTTACCTGATAAATTTATTTCTCTTGTAGTGTATCCAGTCCACGGATCATCCATTACTTGTGGGATATTCTCCTTCCCAACAGGAAGTTGCAAGAGGATCACCCACAGCAGAGCTGCTATATAGCTCCTCCCCTCACTGCCATATCCAGTCATTCGACCGAAACAAGACGAGAAAGGAGAAACCATAGGGTGCAGTGGTGACTGTAGTTTAATTAAAATTTAGACCTGCCTTAAAAGGACAGGGCGGGCCGTGGACTGGATACACTACAAGAGAAATAAATTTATCAGGTAAGCATAAATTATGTTTTCTCTTGTTAAGTGTATCCAGTCCACGGATCATCCATTACTTGTGGGATACCAATACCAAAGCTAAAGTACACGGATGATGGGAGGGACAAGGCAGAAAGTTAAACGGAAGGAACCACTGCCTGTAGAACCTTTCTCCCAAAAACAGCCTCCGAAGAAGCAAAAGTATCAAATTTGTAAAATTTTGAAAAGGTGTGAAGCGAAGACCAAGTCGCAGCCTTGCAAATCTGTTCAACAGAGGCCTCATTTTTAAAGGCCCAGGTGGAAGCCACAGCTCTAGTAGAATGAGCTGTAATCCTTTCAGGGGGCTGCTGTCCAGCAGTCTCATAGGCTAAGCGTATTATGCTCCGAAGCCAAAAGGAGAGAGAGGTTGCCGAAGCTTTTTGACCTCTCCTCTGTCCAGAGTAAACGACAAACAGGGCAGATGTTTGACGAAAATCTTTAGTAGCCTGTAAGTAAAACTTCAAGGCACGGACTACGTCCAGATTATGCAAAAGACGTTCCTTCTTTGAAGAAGGATTAGGACACAATGATGGAACAACAATCTCTTGATTGATATTCCTGTTAGAAACCACCTTAGGTAAAAAACATAATTTATGCTTACCTGATAAATTCCTTTCTTCTGTAGTGTGATCAGTCCACGGGTCATCATTACTTGTGGGATATTAACTGCTCCCCTACAGGAAGTGCAAGAGGATTCACCCAGCAGAGTTGCTATATAGCTCCTCCCCTCTACGTCACCTCCAGTCATTCGACCAAGGACCAACGAGAAAGGAGAAGCCAAGGGTGTAGTGGTGACTGGAGTATAATTTAAAAAATATTTACCTGCCTTAAAAAACAGGGCGGGCCGTGGACTGATCACACTACAGAAGAAAGGAATTTATCAGGTAAGCATAAATTATGTTTTCTTCTGTTAAGTGTGATCAGTCCACGGGTCATCATTACTTGTGGGATACCAATACCAAAGCAAAAGTACACGGATGACGGGAGGGATAGGCAGGCTCTTTATACAGAAGGAACCACTGCCTGAAGAACCTTTCTCCCAAAAATAGCCTCCGAGGAAGCAAAAGTGTCAAATTTGTAAAATTTGGAAAAAGTATGAAGCGAAGACCAAGTTGCAGCCTTGCAAATCTGTTCAACAGAGGCCTCATTCTTAAAGGCCCAAGTGGAAGCCACAGCTCTAGTGGAATGAGCTGTAATTCTTTCAGGAGGCTGCTGTCCAGCAGTCTCATAAGCTAAACGAATTATGCTACGAAGCCAAAAAGAGAGAGAGGTAGCAGAAGCTTTTTGACCTCTCCTCTGACCAGAGTAAACGACAAACAGGGAAGACGTTTGTCGAAAATCTTTAGTTGCCTGTAAATAAAATTTAAGGGCACGAACTACATCCAGATTGTGCAAAAGACGTTCCTTCCTCGAAGAAGGATTTGGACACAATGATGGAACAACAATCTCTTGATTGATATTCCTGTTAGAAACCACCTTAGGTAAAAAACATAATTTATGCTTACCTGATAAATTCCTTTCTTCTGTAGTGTGATCAGTCCACGGGTCATCATTACTTGTGGGATATTAACTGCTCCCCTACAGGAAGTGCAAGAGGATTCACCCAGCAGAGTTGCTATATAGCTCCTCCCCTCTACGTCACCTCCAGTCATTCGACCAAGGACCAACGAGAAAGGAGAAGCCAAGGGTGTAGTGGTGACTGGAGTATAATTTAAAAAATATTTACCTGCCTTAAAAAACAGGGCGGGCCGTGGACTGATCACACTACAGAAGAAAGGAATTTATCAGGTAAGCATAAATTATGTTTTCTTCTGTTAAGTGTGATCAGTCCACGGGTCATCATTACTTGTGGGATACCAATACCAAAGCAAAAGTACACGGATGACGGGAGGGATAGGCAGGCTCTTTATACAGAAGGAACCACTGCCTGAAGAACCTTTCTCCCAAAAATAGCCTCCGAGGAAGCAAAAGTGTCAAATTTGTAAAATTTGGAAAAAGTATGAAGCGAAGACCAAGTTGCAGCCTTGCAAATCTGTTCAACAGAGGCCTCATTCTTAAAGGCCCAAGTGGAAGCCACAGCTCTAGTGGAATGAGCTGTAATTCTTTCAGGAGGCTGCTGTCCAGCAGTCTCATAAGCTAAACGAATTATGCTACGAAGCCAAAAAGAGAGAGAGGTAGCAGAAGCTTTTTGACCTCTCCTCTGACCAGAGTAAACGACAAACAGGGAAGACGTTTGTCGAAAATCTTTAGTTGCCTGTAAATAAAATTTAAGGGCACGAACTACATCCAGATTGTGCAAAAGACGTTCCTTCCTCGAAGAAGGATTTGGGCACAAGGATGGAACAACAATCTCCTGATTGATATTCCTGTTAGTGACTACCTTAGGTAAGAACCCAGGCTTAGTACGCAGAACTACCTTATCCGAGTGAAAAATCAAATAAGGAGAATCACAATGTAAGGCTGATAACTCAGAGACTCTTCGAGCCGAGGAAATAGCCATTAAAAATAGAACTTTCCAAGATAACAACTTTATATCAATGGAATGAAGGGGTTCAAACGGAACACCCTGTAAAACGTTAAGAACAAGGTTTAAACTCCATGGTGGAGCCACAGCTTTAAACACAGGTTTAATCCTGGCCAAAGCCTGACAAAAAGCCTGAACGTCTGGAACTTCTGACAGACGCTTGTGTAACAGAATGGACAGAGCTGAGATCTGTCCCTTTAAGGAACTAGCGGATAACCCCTTTTCTAAACCTTCTTGTAGAAAAGACAATATCCTAGGAATCCTAACCTTACTCCAAGAGTAACCTTTGGATTCGCACCAATATAGGTATTTACGCCATATTTTATGGTAAATCTTTCTGGTGACAGGCTTCCTAGCCTGTATTAAGGTATCAATAACTGACTCAGAAAAACCACGCTTTGATAAGATCAAGCGTTCAATTTCCAAGCAGTCAGCTTCAGAGAAGTTAGATTTTGATGTTTGAAAGGACCCTGAATCAGAAGGTCCTGTTTCAGAGGTAACGACCAAGGTGGACAGAATGACATGTCCACCAGATCTGTATACCAAGTCCTGCGTGGCCATGCAGGCGCTATTAGAATCACTGATGCTTTCTCCTGTTTGATTCTGGCAATCAATCGAGGAAGCATCGGGAAAGGTGGAAACACATAAGCCATCCTGAAGGTCCATGGTGCTGTCAAGGCATCTATCAGGACCGCTCCCGGATCCCTGGATCTGGACCCGTAGCGCGGAAGCTTGGCGTTCTGTCGAGACGCCATGAGATCTATCTCTGGTTTGCCCCAACGTGGAAGTATTTGGGCAAAGACCACTGGATGAAGTTCCCACTCCCCCGGATGAAAAGTCTGACGACTTAAGAAATCCGCCTCCCAGTTCTCCACTCCCGGGATGTGGATTGCAGACAGGTGGCAAGAGTGAGACTCTGCCCAGCGAATTATCTTCGATACTTCCATCATTGCTAGGGAGCTTCTTGTCCCTCCCTGATGGTTGATATAAGCTACAGTCGTGATGTTGTCCGACTGGAACCTGATGAACCCCCGAGTTGCTAACTGGGGCCAAGCCAGAAGAGCATTGAGGACTGCTCTCAATTCCAGAATGTTTATTGGAAGAAGACTCTCCTCCTGATTCCATAGTCCCTGAGCCTTCAGAGAATTCCAGACAGCGCCCCAACCTAGTAGGCTGGCGTCTGTTGTTACAATTGACCAGTCTGGCCTGCTGAATGGCATTCCCCTGGACAGATGTGGCCGATAAAGCCACCATAGAAGAGAATTTCTGGTCTCTTGAATGGAATGAAGGACACGGCATGCATTTTGAAGTTTTGTTAACTTGTCCTCTGTCAGGTAAATCTTCATTTCTACAGAATCTATCAGAGTCCCCAGGAAGGGAACTCTTGTGAGTGGAAAGAGAGAACTTTTCTCTTCGTTCACTTTCCATCCATGCGACCTTAGAAATGCCAGTACTATCTCTGTATGAGATTTGGCAGTTTGAAAGCTTGAAGCTTGTATCAGTATGTCGTCTAAGTACGGAGCTACTGAAATTCCTCGCGGTCTTAGTACCGCTAGAAGAGTGCCCAGAACCTTTGTGAAGATTCTTGGAGCCGTAGCCAGTCCGAATGGAAGAGCTACAAACTGGTAATGCCTGTCTAAAAAGGCAAACCTTAGATACCGGTAATGACTTCTGTGAATCGGTATGTGAAGGTAAGCATCCTTTAAATCCACTGTGGTCAAGTACTGACCCTCTTGGATCATGGGCAAAATTGTTCGAATAGTTTCCATCTTGAACGATGGAACTCTTAGGAATTTGTTTAGGATCTTTAAATCCAAGATTGGCCTGAAGGTTCCCTCTTTTTGGGAACTACAAACAGATTTGAGTAAAACCCTTGTCCTTGTTCCAACCGCGGAACTGGATGGATCACTCCCATTAATAAAAGATCTTGTACGCAGCGTAGAAACGCTTCCTTCTTTGTTAGGTTTGTTGACAACCTTGACAGATGAAATCTCCCTCTTGGGGGAGAGGATTTGAAGTCCAGAAGGTATCCCTGAGATATGATCTCTAACGCCCAGGGATCCTGAACATCTCTTGCCCAAGCCTGGGCGAAGAGGGAAAGTCTGCCCCCCACTAGATCCGGTCCCGGATCGGGGGCCCTCAATTCATGCTGTCTTAGGGGCAGCAGCAGTTTTTCTGGCCTGTTTGCCCCTGTTCCAGGACTGGTTAGGTTTCCAGCCTTGTCTGTAGCGAGCAACAGCTCCTTCCTGTTTTGGTGCAGAGGAAGTTGATGCTGCTCCTGCTTTGAAATTACGAAAGGAACGAAAATTGGACTGTCTAGCCTTGGCTTTGGCCTTGTCCTGAGGCAGGGCATGACCTTTACCTCCTGTAATGTCATCAATAATCTCTTTCAAGCCGGGCCCGAATAAGGTCTGCCCTTTGAAAGGAATATTAAGCAATTTAGATTTAGACGTAACATCAGCTGACCAGGATTTTAGCCACAGAGCTCTGCGTGCCTGAATGGCGAATCCTGAATTTTTAGCCGCAAGTTTAGTTAAATGTACTACGGCATCTGAAATAAATGAATTAGCTAACTTAAGGAATTTAAGTTTGTGTGTGATGTCATCTAGTGTGGATGATTGAAGTGTCTCTTGCATTATCAGCGCACTCTGTTCTCATCCCAGAGTGATCACGTTTACCTCTTAGTTCTGGTAGTTTAGCCAAAACTTCAGACATAACAGTAGCCATATCTTGTAATGTGATTTGTAATGGCCGCCCAGATGCACTCGGCGCTACAATATCACGCACCTCCTGAGCGGGAGATGCAGGTACTGACACGTGAGGCGAGTTAGTCGGCATAACTCTCCCCTCGTTGTTTGGTGAAATATGTTCAATTTGTACAGATTGACTATTTTTTAAAGTAGCATCAATACATTTAGTACATAAATTTCTATTGGGCTCCACTTTGGCATTAACACATATAGCACAGAGATATTCCTCTGAATCAGACATGTTTAACACACTAGCAAATAAACAGCAACTTGGAAATACTTTTCAAAGTAATTTACAAATAATATGAAAACGAACTGTGCCTTTAAGAAGCACAGAAAATATTATAACAGATAAAATAATTAAGTTATAGCATCAATCTTTGTCAGAATATACAGTTTTAGCAAAGGATTGTTCCCCTCAGCAAATGATAACTAACCCAGGCAGCAGAAAAAAATACACAAATAAACGTTTTTTATATCACAGTCAATACAATCAGCACAGCTCTGCTGTGAATGATTACTTCCCTCAAAAAAGACTCTTGAGATCCCTGAACTCTGTAGAGATGAACCGGATCATGCAGGAAGAAAATGAACCTCTGACTGAGTTTTTCTGATGCATAGTGAAAGCACCAAAATGGCCCCTCCCCCACACACATAACAGTGAGAGGGATCAGTGAACTGCTCTAATTTAAATCAAAACTATTGCCAAGTGGAAAAAAAGTGCCCAAAACATTTTTTCACCCAGTACCTCAGAGAAAAAAACGTTTTTACATGCCAGCAAAAAAAACGTTTTACCTCAATAATTAATTGTCATTTAAAACCTATTGCAAGTCCCTGCAAAATAGGTTAAGTCTATGTATACAGTTTAAAAGCCAGAGAAGTACCATTTCCCAGAAAACTGAAGTGTAAAATATACATACATGACAGCCTGATATCAGCTACATCTACTGCATTCAAGGCTGAGTTTACATTATAACGGTATGGCAGGATTTTCTCATCAATTCCATGTCAGAAAATAATAAACTGCTACATACCTCTTTGCAGATTAATCTGCCTGCTGTCCCCTGATCTGAAGTTTACCTCTCCTCAGATGGCCGAGAAACAGCAATATGATCTTAACTACTCCGGCTAAAATCATAGAAAAACTCAGGTAGATTCTTCTTCAAATTCTACCAGAGAAGGAATAACACACTCCGGTGCTATTATAAAATAACAAACTTTTGATTGAAGATATAAAAACTAAATATATCACCATAGTCCTCTCACACATCCTATCTAGTCGTTGGGTGCAAGAGAATGACTGGAGGTGACGTAGAGGGGAGGAGCTATATAGCAACTCTGCTGGGTGAATCCTCTTGCACTTCCTGTAGGGGAGCAGTTAATATCCCACAAGTAATGATGACCCGTGGACTGATCACACTTAACAGAAGAAACCCAGGTTTGGTACGCAGAACTACCTTGTCTGAATGAAAAATCAGATAAGGAGAATCACATTGTAAGGCAGATAACTCAGAGACTCTTCGAGCCGAGGAAATGGCCATCAAAAACAGAACTTTCCAAGATAAAAGTTTAATATCAGTGGAATGAAGGGGTTCAAACGGAACTGCCTGAAGAACTTTAAGAACCAAGTTTAAGCTCCACGGGGGAGCAACAGTTTTAAACACAGGCTTAATCCTAACCAAAGCCTGACAAAATGCCTGGACGTCTGGAACCTCTGCCAGACGCTTGTGCAAAAGAATAGACAGAGCAGAGATCTGTCCCTTTAAAGAACTAGCTGATAAGCCTTTGTCCAAACCCTCTTGGAGAAAGGACAATATCCTAGGAATCCTAACCTTACTCCATGACTAACTCTTGGATTCACACCAATAAAGATATTTACGCCATATCTTATGGTAGATTTTCCTGGTGACAGGCTTTCGTGCCTGTATTAAGGGTATCAATGACTGACTCGGAGAAGCCACGCCTTGATAGAATCAAGCGTTCAATCTCCATGCAGTCAGTCTCAGAGAAATTAGATTTGGATGATTGAAAGGACCTTGTATTAGAAGGTCCTGCCTCAGAGGCAGAGTCCATGGTGGAAGAGATGACATGTCCACTAGGTCTGCATACCAGGTCCTGCGTGGTCACGCAGGCGCTATCAGAATCACCGATGCTCTCTCCTGTTTGATTTTGGCAATCAGTCGAGGGAGCAGAGGAAACGGTGGAAACACATAAGCCAGGTTGAAGAACCAAGGAGCTGCTAGAGCATCTATCAGCGTCGCTCCCGGGTCCCTGGACCTGGATCCGTAACAAGGAAGCTTGGCGTTCTGGCGAGACGCCATGAGATCCAGTTCTGGTTTGCCCAAACGATGGACCAGTTGAGCAAACACCTCCGGATAGAGTTCCCACTCCCCCGGATGAAAAGTCTGACGACTTAGAAAATCCGCCTCCCAGTTCTCTACGCCTGGGATGTGGATCGCTGACAGGTGGCAAGAGTGAGTCTCTGCCCAGGGAATTATCTTTGAGACTTCTAACATCGCTAGGGAACTCCTGGTTCCCCCTTGATGGTTGATGTAAGCCACAGTCGTGATGTTGTCCGACTGAAATCTGATGAACCTCAGGGTTGCTAACTGAGACCAAGCTAGAAGAGCTTTGAATATTGCTCTTAACTCCAGAATATTTATTGGGAGGAGTTTCTCCACCTGAGTCCACGATGCCTGAGCTTTCATGGAGTTCCAGACTGCACCCCAACCTAGAAGGCTGGCATCTGTTGTTACAATCGTCCAATCTGGCCTGCGAAAGGACATACCCTTGGACAGATGGACCCGAGAAAGCCACCAGAGAAGAGAATCTCTGGTCTCTTGATCCAGATTTAGTAGAGGGGACAAATCTGAGTAATACCCATTCCACTGACTTAGCATGCATAATTGCAGCGGTCTGAGATGCAGGCGCGCAAATGGCACTATGTCCATTGCCGCTACCATTAAGCCGATTACTTCCATGCACTGAGCCACTGACGGGCGTGGAATGGAATGAAGGACACGGCAAGCATTTAGAAGTTTTGATAACCTGGACTCCGTCAGGTAAATTTTCATCTCTACAGAATCTATAAGAGTCCCTAGGAAGGAGACTCTTGTGAGTGGGGATAGAGAACTCTTTTCCATGTTCACTTTCCACCCATGCGACCTCAGCAATGCCAGAACTATCTCTGTATGAGACTTGGCAATTTGAAAGCTTGACGCCTGTATCAGGATGTCGTCTAGATAAGGAGCCACCGCTATGCCTCGCGGTCTTAGAACCGCCAGAAGTGAGCCCAGAACCTTTGTAAAAATTATCGGGGCTGTGGCCAACCCGAAGGGAAGAGCTACAAATTGGTAATGCCTGTCTAGAAAGGCAAACCTTAGGAACCGATGATGATCTTTGTGAATCGGTATGTGAAGGTAGGCATCCTTTAAGTCCACTGTGGTCATGTACTGACCCTCTTGGATCATGGGTAGGATGGTCCGAATAGTTTCCATTTTGAATGATGGAACTTTGTTTAAGATCTTTAGATCCAAGATTGGTCTGAAGGTTCCCTCTTTCTTGGGAACCACAAACAGATTTGAATAAAACCCCTGTCCTTGTTCCGTCCTCGGAACTGGATGGATCACTCCCATTACTAGGAGGTCTTGCACACAGCTTAGGAATGCCTCTTTCTTTATCTGGTTTGCTGATAACCTTGAAAGATGAAATCTCCCTTGTGGAGGAGAAGCTTTGAACGCCCAGGGATCCTGAACATCTCTTGCCCACGCCTGGGCGAAGAGAGAAAGTCTGCCCCCCACTAGATCCGTTTCCGGATAGGGGGCCGTTCCTTCATGCTGTCTTGGGGGCAGCAGCAGGCTTTCTGGCCTGCTTGCCCTTGTTCCAGGACTGGTTAGGTTTCCAGGCCTGTCTGGAATGAGCAACAGTTCCTTCTTGTTTTGAAGCGGAGGAAGTTGATGCTGCTCCTGCCTTGAAATTTCGAAAGGCACAAAAATTAGACTGTTTGGCCTTTGATTTGGCCCTGTCCTGAGGAAGGGTATGACCCTTGCCTCCAGTAATGTCAGCAATAATTTCCTTCAAGCCAGGCCCGAATAAGGTCTGCCCCTTGAAAGGAATGTTGAGTAATTTAGACTTTGAAGTCACGTCAGCTGACCAGGATTTAAGCCATAGCGCCCTACGCGCCTGGATGGCGAATCCGGAATTCTTAGCCGTTAGTTTAGTCAAATGAACAATGGCATCAGAAACAAATGAGTTAGCTAGCTTAAGCGTTCTAAGCTTGTCAATAATTTCATTCAATGGAGCTGTATGGATGGCCTCTTCCAGGGCCTCAAACCAGAATGCCGCCGCAGCAGTGACAGGCGCAATGCATGCAAGGGGCTGTAAAATAAAACCTTGTTGAATAAACATTTTCTTAAGGTAACCCTCCAATTTTTTATCCATTGGATCTGAAAAAGCACAACTGTCCTCAACCGGGATAGTGGTACGCTTTGCTAAAGTAGAAACTGCTCCCTCCACCTTAGGGACCGTCTGCCATAAGTCCCGTCTAGTGGCGTCTATTGGAAACATTTTTCTAAATATAGGAGGTGGGGAAAAGGGCACACCGGGTCTATCCCACTCCTTGCTAATAATTTCTGTAAGCCTTTTAGGTATAGGAAAAACATCAGTACACACCGGCACCGCATAGTATCTATCCAGCCTACACAATTTCTCTGGAATTACAACTGTGTTACAGTCATTCAGAGCAGCTAATACCTCCCCAAGCACGGAGGTTCAAAAGCTTAAATTTAAAATTAGAAATCTCTGAATCAGGTTTCCCCGAGTCAGAGATGTCACCCACAGACTGAAGCTCTCTGTCCTCATGTTCTGCATACTGTGACGCAGTATCAGACATGGCTCTTACAGCATCTGCGCGCTCTGTATCTCTCCTAACCCCAGAGCTATCGGGCTTGCCTCTTAATTCAGGCAATCTAGATAATACCTCTGACAGGGTATTATTCATGATTGCAGCCATGTCCTGCAAGGTAATCGCTATGGGCGTCCCTGATGTAATTGGCGCCATACTAGCGTGCGTCCCCTGAGCGGGAGGCAAAGGGTCTGACACGTGGGGAGAGTTAGTCGGCATAACTTCTCCCTCGACAGAACCCTCTGGTGATAATTCTTTTATAGATAAAGACTGATCTTTACTGTTTAAGGTGAAATCAATACATTTAGTACACATTCTCCTATGGGGCTCCACCATGGCTTTCAAACATAATGAACAAGTAGGTTCCTCTGTGTCAGACATGTGTAAACAGACTAGCAATGAGACTAGCAAGCTTGGAAAATACTTTAAAACAAGTTTACAAGCAATATAAAAAACATTACTGCGCCTTTAAGAAACACAAATTGTGTCCAAATTTGAAATAACAGTGAAAAAAGGCAGTTAAACTAACGAAATTTTTACAGTGTATGTAATAAGTTAGCAGAGCATTGCACCCACTTGCAAATGGATGATTAACCCCTTAATACCAAAAACGGAATAACAAATGACAAAAACGTTTTTCAAACAGTCACAACAACTGCCACAGCTCTACTGTGGCTTTTTACCTCCCTCAATACGACTTTTGAAGCCTTTTGAGCCCTTCAGAGAAGTCCTGGATCATGCAGGAAGAAGCTGGATGTCTGTGTCTGTAATTTTTGCTGTGCAAAAAAGCGCTAAAATAGGCACCTCCCACTCATATTACAACAGTGGAAAGCCTCAGGGAACTGTTTCTAGGCAAAATTCAAGCCAGCCATGTGGAAAAAACTAGGCCCCAATAAATTTTATCACCAAACATATATAAAAAACGATTAAACATGCCAGCAAACGTTTTAAAATACACTTTTATAAGAGTATGTATCTCCATTAATAAGCCTGATACCAGTCGCTATCACTGCATTTAAGGCTTTACTTACATTACTTCGGTATCAGCAGCATTTTCTAGCAAATTCCATCCCTAGAAAAATATTAATTGCACATACCTTATTGCAGGAAAACCTGCACGCCATTCCCCCTCTGAAGTTACCTCACTCCTCAGAATGTGTGAGAACAGCAAAGGATCTTAGTTACTTCTGCTAAGATCATAGAAAACGCAGGCAGATTCTTCTTCTAAATACTGCCTGAGATAAACAGTACACTCCGGTACCATTTAAAAATAACAAACTTTTGATTGAAGAAATAAACTAAGTATAAAACACCACAGTCCTCTTATGACCTCCATCTTTGTTGAGAGTTGCAAGAGAATGACTGGATATGGCAGTGAGGGGAGGAGCTATATAGCAGCTCTGCTGTGGGTGATCCTCTTGCAACTTCCTGTTGGAAAGGAGAATATCCCACAAGTAATGGATGATCCATGGACTGGATACACTTAACAAGAGAAATAGGAGGCAACATGGCCAAACTCCTTCTGTAGAAAGAGGTGAGATGGATATATGAACTGGGTACCCTAGCTCCTAGGGGTTTGAATGTCCACACTGGCTGGTAGACATAGAGGTTGATCATTTTAGCCTTACAGCCAGGGCTTTATCCAGGGTGGGTGACCTTTAGTGTATATAGGTGGTTTTAGTACCATGGGCATTATGAGTCATTAATGCAGTGTTTTCACCATTCGAGGCTTAAAATGTTTTAGTTTTATATTGCTTTATTTCTATATGACATTGGGGTTTTTTAATATATTGGGTTTTTTTATATATTGATTTTTTGTTACCTATAGTGATCACATTTCAGAGGGCATGCTATATGACTATTATGATCTTTCATATGGCATTTTGATTTTTGGTATTAGTAACAGGTTAGTGCTGATGTAATGTGTAATTTTTATTTGTTGCAATATTATGGGGATGAAGGTTTTAGGTAGTACTTCATGACATAGTTGATGGTTAAACTTTCTGTCTTTACACCGTAATATGATGGTCTTTTATTTTGATTTGGCTTTAATTTGCTACTGTAGGTTTTATTGTTACATATTGTTCGTGACTCTAATCACTCGATTAAGGTGCTCTGCTGGTTCTCTTATGTTTTATTTTGCTTTATTTGTTGACACCAGCTGTTATTTGTAGCAACACGTTTAGAGGTTCTTCCTTATTGGCTTCTCGCTCTGAGCAGGGGGCGTGGTTGGTCCAAGTGCCACCACATACTATTTTCCAGTGATGCTTATGGAACACTTATTGCAGCATCGGTTCGTTCCCATTGAAGTATGCTAGACAACAGGTATGTTGGCACATTACTTGCGGGAATTGTTATGGTATTAGAAATATTATGATCACTTGGTGATCTATTATACACGGACTGTGGTTCCGTGCGTGGGTGGCCATGTGATTACGCTGCAGGCTGTCGTTATAGTAGTAGTTAGGAATTTCATGCTGGACTAGAATGGAATAATTTTAACGGAATGGATATACACCTCTCTATTCACAACAAACACTTAGTACACAAGTACATTTATTATATTCACACTATCTTATTTTGGATATATCACATATACCTATTATTGAGCCGATTTAAACAGCTTGCACATGGCTAATTTTGCTTTTGAACATGACTATCTTTGATTGGTAGCCCACAGGGGGCGGGTTACAAAGGCCTATAAATGTTTGTATTTTTGTCAGAAGAAGGAACGTTTGTGGTCTTGAAACGTCACAATAAAGGAGATTGTCACTGATTGTACCTTTTTAAAGAACTTTTATATACCTTGCAATAGCACACTGCCTGGCAGTTGAATTCAGGTGATGAGATTGCATACACAATATCACTTGGATATATATATATATATATATATATATATATATATATATATATATATATATATAGTGAAGATTGGAGTAGCCGTGTTAGTCCAGTAGATAGATGCTCAAAAAACAAAGTATTGCAGTATGCAGTGATACCTTTTTTATTGGACTAACATAATATTTAAAAGACAAGCTTTCGAGAGTTTTCCTCTCTTCCTCAGGTCTAAATCAATACTGATCATTCTGATATAGATACACATCACATACAACAAATAGAAGGGAGAGAGGGGGGTGAGAGGGGGGTCATAAAAGCAAAGAATGTGTCTGAAGGAGAAAATAGCTGAGAATAGCCAGAAAGAATAAATAAACAGAGGAGAGTAAATAGGCCAGATGAGAGGAAAAACAAAAGGAAAAAGAAACCAATATAGGACAATAAAATGAGAGATTATAGAAAGTTATGGTAGTGTGTGAGAAAGCCAGAGTCTACATTAAGTCCTTAATTTCTGGTATTGAAATGTGTGATCATTTTAATCTCAAACGTCTTTCGTTCATGAGAGTCTTTGAAATTCCCTTTAAGAATTTTAATCCTGAGGTTAAGGATGGAGTGACCAGTCTGGGTGAAGTGATGACCAACAGGGGTACAATATTCATTTTCCTTGTGGTTTTTGATTGAGTGTCTGTGAAGATTCATTCTGAGCTGCAGCTTTAGGCCAGTTTCTCCAATGTAGCAACCTCTGACACACAATGTACACTGTATCATGTACAACACATTAGCAGATGAGCACGAATAGGATCCTTTAATATTGTATGATGCGTTGTTGTGTCTGGCTGTGTTGCTGTCACATATATGTTGACACAGTTTGCAGAGTGATTTGTTGCATCGTGCAGGGCCATTCTGTGTAAGCTTCTGTTCTGTGGTTAATTTGCTGCGGACCAATCTCTGTCTCAGGTTAGGTGGTTGTTTGAATGCTAGTATGGGGGGTTCAGGAAATATTTTTTTGAGTGTGGGGTCCTCTGAAATTAGTGGTTGTAGCTCTTTAATAATTTTGCACACTCCTTCCAGAGTAGGGTTGTAAGTGACTACTAGAGGGGTTCTTGTTTTGTTTTCCTTTTCTTTGTATTGTAGGAGTCTTTCCCGTGGTGTTTTTAGGGCAGATTTGATTTTTTTAGATATTGTCCTTTCCTTGTAGCCCTTTTGCCTAAATCACTCTGACAGTGTACTCAGGTGCTGATCTCTGTCTTTTGTGTCAGAGCAAATGCGGTGATATCTGATAGCTTGGCTGTAGATGATACCTTGTTTGGTGTGATTGGGATGGAAGCTGGAATTGTGGAGGTAGCTGTACCTGTCTGTGGGTTTTCTGTATATAAATGAATGAAGGATGCCATTGGTGACAGTTATTGTGCAGTCCAAGAAGTTCACACTATGATTTGAAAAGTCCATTTTAAGGTTTATTGACGGGTGAAATGAATTAAATGATTTGTGGAAATCTAAGAGGCTTTCTTCTCCTTCTGTCCATATTATGAAAATATCATCGATGTAACGATAATATGTATACGGTTTGTGGGGCTGAGTACATAAGAATCTGTATTCTAGGTACGCCATGAAAAGATTGGCGTATTGGGGTGACATTTTTGTGCCCATCACTGTCCCTGTCATTTGTAGGTAGTAATTGTTGTTAAAACTGGAATAGTTGTGTGTGAGTATGAATTCTATAAACTGGGCAATAGTTGCACTATCATATTTGTGTGTTTGGTGGGATGAGAGAAATTTACTGCAGGCCTCAATACCATCCTTATGCGGGATGTTGCTGTATAAGGAACCACAAGGAAAATGAATATTGTACCCCTGTTGGTCATCACTTCACCCAGACTGGTCACTCCATCCTTAACCTCAGGATTAAAATTCTTAAAGGGAATTTCAAAGACTCTCATGAACGAAAGACGTTTGAGATTAAAATGATCACACATTTCAATACCAGAAATGAAGGACTTAATGTAGACTCTGGCTTTCTCACAGACTACCATAACTTTCTATAATCTCTCATTTTATTGTCCTATATTGGTTTCTTTTTCCTTTTGTTTTTCCTCTCATCTGGCCTATTTACTCTCCTCTGTTTATTTATTCTTTCTGGCTATTCTCAGCTATTTTCTCCTTCAGACACATTCTCTGCTTTTATGACCCCCCTCTCACCCCCCTCTCTCCCTTCTATTTGTTGTATGTGATGTGTATCTATATCAGAATGATCAGTATTGCTTTAGACCTGAGGAAGAGAGGAAAACTCTCGAAAGCTTGTCTTTTAAATATTATGTTAGTCCAATAAAAAAGGTATCACTGCATACTGCAATACTTTGTTATTTGAGCATATATATATATATATATATATATATAAAATAAGAAAATTTATGCTTACCTGATAAATTTATTTCTTCTTAGACACGATGAGTCCACGGATCATCTTCATTACTTATGGGATATTCACTTCCTGGTCAGCAGGAAGAGGGAAAGAGCACCACAGCAGAGCTGTTAAATAGCTCCTCCCTTCCCTCCCACTCCAGTCATTCGACCGGAGGTGACTGAAGTTTACAATAAAAAACATCCTGTCTAAAAATGACAGGGCGGGCCGTGGACTCATAAAGAAATAAATTTATCAGGTAAGCATAAATTTTCTTTTCTTCTTAAAGACACGATGAGTCAACGGATCATCTTCATTACTTATGGGATCCAATACCCAAGCTAGAATACACGGAGGGACAAGAAAGGATACCTAAACGGAAGGCACCACTGCACGAAGAACCTTTCTCCCAAAAGCCGCCTCAGCCGAGGCAAAAGTATCAAATTTGTAAAATTTTGTAAAAGTGTGAAGAGAAGACAAAGTTGCAGCCTTGCAAATCTGCTCCACAGAAGCTTCATTTTTGAATGCCCATGAGGAAGCAACAGCCCTAGTGGAATGAGCCGTAATCCTCTCAGGGGGCTGCTGTCCAGCAGTTTCGTAAGCCAAATGAATAATACTCTTCAGCCAAAAAGAAAGAGAAACAGTCGTAGCTTTCTGTCCCCTATGTTTGCCTGAAAATACCACAAACAAAGAGGAAAACTGGCGAAAGTCTTTAGTTGCCTGTAAATAAAATATGCATCCAAATTGTGTAAGAGCCTCTCCTTCTTAGAAGAATGATTAGGACACAAGGAAGGTACAACAATTTCCTGATTAATGTTCCAATCAAAAACAACCTTGGGAGGAAATCCAAATTTCGCACGTAAGACAACCTTATCCGCATGAAAAATAAGGTTAGGGGGCTCACATTGTAATGCTGAAAGCTCAGACACTCTATGAGCAGAAGAAATCGCTACCAAAAATAAAACCTTCCAAGATAACAACTTGATATCTAAGGAATGCATAGGTTCAAATGGAACCCCTTGAAGAACCTTGAGAACTAAATTAAGACTCCATGGAGGAATAACTGGTCTAAACACAGGCCTAATTCTGGTTAAGGCCTGACAAAAAGACTGAACATCAGGGACATCAGCTAGACGCTTGTGTAACAGGATAGATAATGCTGAAATGTGACCCTTTAAAGAACTTGTAGATAATCCTTTCTCAAATCCTTCCTGGAGAAAATATAAAATCCTAGGAATCCTAACTCTACTCCAGGAGTAGCCCTTGGATTCACACCAATAAAGGTATTTACGCCAAATCTTGTGATAAATCTTTCTAGTGACAGGCTTACGAGCCTGAAACAAAGGCCTCTATTTATCAAGCTGTCTACTTACCTGCATTCGACGGCCCCAATACGCTCGCCTAAGATCGCCTAACATTGCTGCCGGACCTGAATACGTTCGCCAAATTTATCAAGAAAGCTGACAAAAAGCCGTGCACCAAGTACGGTGCGATGAGCAGTGGACTGTTGTTAACTAACAGTCATCGATCTCGCTGCTCTTCGGCTTATTCGCAGCTTTCTTGCTATACTGTCACTAAGCACCCACACTAAACTATACTGTTTACCCCTAAACCGCCGCTCCCGGAGCCCCCCGCAACTAAATACAGTTATTAATCCCTAAACCGCCGCTCCCGGACCCCGCCACAACTCTAATAAATATATTAACCCCTAAACTGCCGCTCCCGGACCCCGCCGCCACCTACATTATACCTATTAACCCCTAATCTGCCGCCCCCTACATAAAGTTATTAATCCCTATCCTGCCGATTGTTTAACCCCTAAACCGCCGCTCCCGGAGCCCACCGCCACCTACATTATATTTATTAGCCCCTAATCTGACCCCCCTACACCGCCGCCACTATAATAAAGTTATTAACCCCTAAACCTAAGTCTAACCCTAACACCCACTAATTTAAATATAATTTAAATACATATAAATAAAATAACTATAATTAAATAAATAATTCCTATTTAAAACTAAATACTTACCTATAAAATAAACCCTAAGATAGCTACAATATAATTAATAGTTACATTGTAGCTATTTTAGGATTTATTTTTATTTTACAGGCAACTTTGTATTTATTCTATCAATCAGCCAATAGGATTGAGCTCGCATTCTATTGGCTGTTCCAATCAGCCAATAGAATGCAAGCTCAATCCTATTGGCTGATTGGATCAGCCAATAGGATTTTTCCTACCTTAATTCCGATTGGCTGATAGAATTCTATCAGCCAATCGGAATTCAAGGAACCCCATCTTGGATGACGTCACTTAAAGGGCCCATCATTGTTCAAGAAGACTCCGGATGAAGAGTGTCAGGATTCCATTTCATGTTTTACTTCTCTCACTTCTCATCACATGGTTCTCTCACTTTCATGTTACTTAAGGCTCCACCTGTCAGCAAACAGGTGCTTAGTTATTTTCATTAGCAGGAGTAACAGCTTACACACAGTCTCTGACCTGCATTGTTTTTCTCAAACTGCTTTCACAAAGGACTGTTTGCTTGGATTACTCTGGACTACTTTCTACAAGGATTACATCCCCTGAAATATCCTGTTTGCATCCTTGGACTTACAGCTAAGTGACCTCTTAATTTTATTCCATGCATACTATTTGAGAACTTAACTGCTGAATTGTTATTGTACACTTACAACATCACTCTTAATTTAACTGGAGCTGACAGGAGCTGCAGTTTTCTAAATTACTCTGCACACTATTTCATACTGGGGAATCACTGTCTCCTTTCTCACTTCATAATATATATGCTGCTTTAAGAACAAGTCTTTGAGCTCTACGATTACAAGCTTGAACTGAAGAGGATTTAACTATTTCAAAATAAAAACTGTTACTTGGTTTTGCAACCGCAAGTCTGGGCATGTTGCCAAATTCCTCTCTTACTCTGCAGCAGCTGCTCTCAATAAACACAGCTACAAAGTAGCAGCTACAAGACAACTGAAGCATTCTCTGTGACTTGTTAAAAGTATATCTCTTGCAAACCAAGCTTACTTCTTACAAGGATTAACCAACTCTCTCCTGCATTACATGTTTATTTAATGTAAGCTTAAAAAAAAGAATTTCTGTTCTCTCAAGTTCTTTAAATTAGAAGCATATTTTTCTTCTATCATTTTTTCATTATTTTTCCATACTGTGCCAGTCTAACAGTATTGGAAATATTGTGCTTAGAAGGATTCATGTTGTGATAGTACTAACAGCATTGAACCTCTAACTTAATATTAATTCACCACAGGTTTACTGGTCTATGCTCACCTAAATAGCCCAAAAACCCTGGTGATACAAAACAATAATTGATCTGCAGTTGCGTTCCACTTACATAGTTGAAATAGACTTTACAAAGAGGATGCTCCGCGTCGGATGTCTTGAAGATGGAGCCACTCCACGCCGGATGGATGAAGATAGAAGATGCTGCCTGGATGAAGACTTCTGCCCGTCTGGAGGACCTCTTCTTCCCAGCTTCGATGAAGACTTCTGTCTGTCTGGAGGACCACTTCGCCCGGCTTTGTGGAGGACTTCGGCCCGGCTGGGTGAAGACGTCTCAAGGTAGGGTGATCTTCAAGGGGTTAGTGTTAGGTTTTATTAAGGGGGTATTGGGTGGGTTTTAGAGTAGGGTTGGGTGTGTGGGTGGTGGGTTTTAATGTTGGGGGGGTATTGTACTTTATTTACAGGTAAAAGAGATGATTACTTAGGGGCAATGCCCCTGCAAAAGGCCCTTTTAAGGGCTATTCGTAATTTAGTATAGGGTAGGGATTTTTATTATTTTGGGGGGCTTTTTTATTTTATTAGGGGGATTAGATTAGGTGTAATTAGTTTTAAAAAATTGTAATTATTTTATTTTCTGTAATTTAGTGTTTGGTTTTCTTTTGTACTTTAGATAAATGTTTTTAATTGTAATTAATTGTAGTTAGTTTAGGTAATTAATTTAATTATAGTGTAGTGTTAGGTGTAATGTAACGTAGGTTAGGTTTTATTTTACAGGTATATTTGTAGTTATTTTAACTAGGAAGTTATTAAATAGTTAATAACTATTTAATAACTATTCTACCTAGTTAAAATAAATACAAAGTTGCCTGTAAAATAAAAATAAATCCTAAGCTAGCTACAATGTAACTATTAGTTATACTGTCGCTATTTTAGGGTTTATTTTATAGGTAAGTATTTAGTTTTAAATAGGAATAATTTATTTAGATTTATTTAAATTATATTTAAGTTAGGGGGTGTTAAGGTTAGGGGTTAATACATTTAATATAGTGGCTGCGGTGTAGGGGGGGCAGATTAGGGGTTAATAAGTATAATGTAGGTGGCGGCGGTGTGGGGGGTAGATAAGGGGTTAATAAATATAATGTAGGTGGCGGTGGGCTCCGGGAGCGGCGGTTTAGGGGTTAAACACTTTATTTAGTTGCGGCGGGGTACGTGAACGGCAGGATAGGGGTTAATAACTTTATGTAGGTGGCGGCGGTATAGGGGCGGAAGATTAGGGGTTAATATGTATAATGCAGCGGTTTAAGGGGTAAACAGTATAGTATAGTGTGGGTGTTTAGTGATAGGGTACCAAGAAAGCTGTAAAAAAGCCTAAGAGCAGCGAGATCGATGACTGTTAGTTACCAATAGTCTGCTGCTCATCGCACCGGCTTTTTGACAGCGATGTTAGGCGAATTTAGGCGAGCGTATTGGTGCCGTCGAATGCAAGAAAGTCGACGGCTTGATAAGTAGGGTCAATGGGTTAATAATATTTAACTAGTGTTTGCTATGCGGGAGTGCGGCGGTTTAGGGGTTAATATGTGTATTATAGTGGCAGCGATGTCGGGAGCAGCAGATTAGGGGTTAATAATTTTATTTTAGTGTTTGCGATACGGGAGGGCCTCGGTTTAGAGGTTAATAGGTAGTTTATGGGTGTTAGTGTACTTTTTAGCACTTTAGTTATGAGTTTTATGTTACGGCTTTGTAACATAAAAGCCATAACTACTGACTTTCAGTTTACAGTATGGATCTTGACGGTATAGGCTGAACCGCTCGTAATACCGGCGCTATGGAAGTCCCATTGAAAAAGGACTTTTTGAAAGCTGCGGTAGTTACATTGCGTTACGGCCAAAAAAGTGTGCGGTACAGCTATACCTGCAAAACTCGTAATACCAGCGGTAGTGAAAAAGAGCCATAACGCTGCTTTTTCACTCATAATGCAAAACTCGTAATCTAGCCGATAGATATCAAATGTTTATGGTTTTCTTCACCCTATCATAACCACAACCCACTAATTTGCAACATGCCTAAGGACTGCAAAAGCATTGGGAGATTCATTAAGAAACTTGTCAAGAATTACCTGGGACTATCTACCTAGGTAGATAAGTGCAACTGGGATTTATCAGAAATGTTGACTGTTTGATCAAACTCACTTTGAAAAAAAAAAGCTAATTATACAATCAATTGTGTCTCATAATTCTAAGACATGTATGTACACATTAAAAAAATAAATGATCATTTCCATTTTCAGCATACTTATAAAGGATTTTTACCTCATCTTATTTAATACCTACAGTGAAAAATATTCATTTTTTTTCTTTGTGATTGAATCCATCCACTTACCAAGGCTAAGGGGGTAGGGGCCTGCAATGGGAGAAAGGGTTGCATATTTCATCACTAAATACCAAATATATTCAAGTGACTGATGTTTCTCTAGCAATGTTATTGAAGCTTTATAGTGCTTACACAACACTAGACTCCTGGAATGCTCTCATAAGACAGAGTAGGCTGTCCATTGCTTAAACGTACAACAGCTTGGCATTATCCAAACTGGCAAACTAACAACAGCCTTAATGGAAAAAAGACAGAAAGAGGCACCATCCTTGATTCACACTATCATTAATGTTCAAATTTCCTTTAAGCTTTTTATTGTCGACTATTACAAACCATGTGTTGATGCCATTTTAGTTTTTCTGCATTCAAACATCAATTTCAGTATTTTCTCTGACATTTTCCACATCAATCAAATGTTGTTCTTTGTTTTTTGAGCAGACCAAGGACTTTAAGAAAATAACTTTAGTTTGCAGAAAAATCCAAAAATGTTAAAAAGCTCCATAAGGAATGCCAAAAAAAGATGTTCTGTGTCTATTGTTTTATTTTTTTTAAAGCACACATGAAAAACAACACTATGGGAGCAATTATTTACAAATATTACAAACATATATGGTTCAACAGCTGCATAAATTCAGCTTTCTCAAAACACCCAGATTAAAGATTTTTTACCTGTATTTTTCAATAAAAAATAGTAATTGAATTTTCAAGCCACTTTGCAATATCGAAAGGACTTCCAAAAGTAACCTCTTGCATGGCACTACAATAAATATGTAGCACACCTTGTGCCAAGCAACGGGTTTCTAAGTCTGAATCAAGGCATCAATGAATGATCTTGGCCAAGAGGCCCTTGTGAGATAAAGTATTCAAGCAATATGTCAAGAAAGCCAGTGACCAGAAGTCTAGATAATGAAAAGGACCATGAAACAAAAGATCTTGTCTGGGAGAAAAAAGTCACTGAGGGAAAGTCAACATTTCTAAAGGTCTGCCTGCTTATCACATCTTCAAATGCAAAGCCAGTGCACCCTCTCATACAGGATTTACGGTAGTACAGGAGTGAGCATCACAAATTGGAAAAAAATGTATATTAGACGCAATGAACAAGGAGCCACTAATTCATCCACCAAGATTGCCTAGGTCTTTGGTCCCGGTGCAATATAAGAGAAGTTTCTTGTTCAAATAAAAAGGCATCGGGATCTATCTCCAGTTAACCCAAGAGACTGAAAATCTAAATTAATATTTCATGATGGAGAGCACACTCTTCTGTATCTAGGCATTGGTGAATGAGAAAATCAGCATCCAAATTATATACCTTCAGAACATGGATAGCAGAAAGGACTAACTGATGAAGTTCCATCTATCTCATTATGGGTGTTACCACCTTTATTGTGTAATTACTCTGTTAACCTCCCTAATGATTAACATATACCACCATTGTGACACTTTCTGATTCAAAGCATTTGTGAGTCATTTGAGCAATATAGGGTCGGAGGTTTGAAGATCAGAGTTCAAAAATGTTGTCTGGTAACCTTAACCTTCCTGAGGTGACCAAACTCTTGCACCCACAGAAGTTCTGGTGTCAAAAAGGAGGTCCCTAGAGCTATGATTAAGCGCTAATGTAGTGTGAAATGCGTCAGGGGTTCTTGCATCACACGTCTGCATCACTATGTCTGCTTTTTAATCTTCAAAATAAAAGTTGTATGTTATTGCTTACCCCTGGAGTGCTCAGGGCTCTCTTTGTTTTATCACATTTTATTTTCCTTTAATTAATGGTGAGAATCCACAGGATTATAAGATGGGCTCCAATACCCAAGCAGTAAGTCCACAAGACCACCAGAGGAATGCAGACTTTACTGGTCAGAAACAATAGCCTGCAGTACTTTTCTGTCAATAGCTGCCTCTGTTGAGGCCTATGAATAAAAAAGCAACATTTTGTAAAGTATGCAAAGAAGAACAAGTAGCTACCTTGCAAATCAGTTTAAAAGATGAATCATTATAAAAATCCAAAAATGTGTTCTAGTAGAATTGGCAGTAATCTGTTGAGAGGGAAACTTCCCTGTAACAATATAAGGTTTTCTAATTAACGCCTTAAGCCAAACAGCTAAGGTGCCAGCAATAGCTTTTTGACCCCACCACCAGAAAAATGCACATATAAGGCAGAAGAGTTCCGAAAAGGACTTTGTAGCTTCAATACAAAACTTACAGTGAAGAAGATGCTCCTTAGAATTCTTCACAGCTAAAGGGAACTCTAAGGAACTTGCATACACCAGGGTGTTGTCCAAATATGGCGCTACAGCAAAGCATTGTGGCCGAGCTACTATGATCTGGCTCCCAATATATCAGAACCACAAACTGTTAGTGTTTGTCGACAAATGCAAAACAAATTAACTGTCGTGATCCGGATGGATTATGATGTAAATATAAACATGTTTAATACATGAACTGGACCTTCTGTTCTAAAGGGAAAAGAGTGATAATGGTTTTACCTTGGTTGGAACATTGAAAAATCTGTTTAGGGTTTTAAAATCCGAAATAGGTCAAAAAGTCCCTTCCTTCCTGAGAACTAAGAACAGATTGGAGTAGACCCTGTTTACATGTTTTCATGGAAAAAACAGGAACAATTGCTCCTATTTCCTGCAGTTCTTAAAGACATGACTAAGCAGGGGTGGGGCAACCATTGCTGCAGCAGGTGCAGTGGCCCCAAAGTCCAAGTATTGGTGGGGCAATAGCAGCCAGTCTATACATAAGCGTGAGCAGAATGTGTACAACCCTTATGCAGAAGAGCCTTTTATTTTGTGCAGGATGGTGCATCTTTCCTCAACATTATTATAAAGAGCAGCATGTATATTATTACTATTGCTTATTATAACGTCACCTTTGGGGAAACCAAAAACAAAATTGCATCAGGGCCCTCTGTTGAGTAGGTCTGCTACTGCTGTAAAGCTCTTGCCTTGGTAGGGTTACATTACAGGTAAGACAGAATGAATATTTTGTGGGGAGGACTGGATCAAAAAATTGATTATGCATCCCTAGGAAATTATTTCCAGTACCCAGGGATCTGATAGGAATTTGCCCCCATCAATCCAGTAACTAAGTTTGAAGTGTGGGATGTAACTTCATGCTGATTTGGAAACAAAGGAAGACTTGTAGCAGGAAGTACTAGAATGCCATGCAGATTTGGGAGAACTTTCTGCATTATCGGCAGAACTATTTTTTTTCAGGCCTATTTAAAGGACCAGTATCTTACAATTCCAAGACTGCATGAAATAATGCAAAACAGTTACACCCACAGGATATGTGAACCAACACTGTAGTGTCCCATATAATAGCTGGTGGGACATGAAGGTGTAAAGTACTTACCTGTCAGCATCTTCCTCTACTGTGCTTACCTTAGCTGTAGGAGACTGCATCTAGTAAAAAGGTACATCTGAGGCAGTGCAAGCACACTTAAAAGGCTCTCACAAATAATAGCACAATGTAAACCAGGGAATTGGCAGATACATCTGCATTTCACCTGGGAGGGCTAAGGAACACACAAGGAGGAGCACACTGTAGATCAGGGGATTGGCAGATAATTCTGCATTTCAGCTGGGAGACCTGTGACATCTCCATACTGGGAGAAGATTTTCACTGCTTGGGTAAACTCCTGTCAGTCGTTCAAAAGCACTCTGAGGGGAAATTGGTTCTTAGATCAGTAATAGAACCCCTATCAAACAATGGCCTAGATTTAGAGTTTGGCGGTAGCCGTCAAAACCAGTGTTAGAGGCTCCTAACGCTGGTTTTTACCGCCCGCTGGTATTTGGAGTCAGTCAGGAAAGGGTCCAACGCTCACTTTCCAGCCGCGACTTTTCCATACCGCAGATCCCCCTACGCCATTTGCGTATCCTATCTTTTCAATGGGATCTTCCTAACGCCGGTATTTAGAGTAGTGGCTGAAGTGAGCGTTAGAAATCTAACGACAAAACTCCAGCCGCAGAAAAAAGTCAGTAGTTAAGAGCTTTCTGGGCTAACGCCGGTTTATAAAGCTCTTAACTACTGTGCTCTAAAGTACACTAACACCCATAAACTACCTATGTACCCCTAAACCGAGGCCCCCCCACATCGCCGCCACACTATTAAAATTTTTTAACCCCTAATCTGCCGCTCCGTACACCGCCGCCACCTACGTTATCCCTATGTACCCCTAATCTGCTGCCCCTAATACCGCCGACCCCTATATTATATTTATTGACCCCTAATCTGCCGCCCCCAACGTCGCCGCCACCTACCTACACTTATTAACCCCTAATATGCCGACCGGACTGCACCGCTACTATAATAAATGTACTAACCCCTAATCCGCCTCACTCCCGCCTCAATAACCCTATAATAAATAGTATTAACCCCTAATCTGCCCTCCCTAACATCACCGACACCTAACTTCAAGCATTAACCCCTAATCTGCCGACCGGACCTCACCGCTACTCTAATAAATTTTTTAACCCCTAAAGCTAATTCTAACCCTAACCCTAACACCCCCCTAAATTAAATATAATTTTTATCTAACTAAATAAATTAACTCTTATTAAATAAATTATTCCTATTTAAAGCTAAATACTTACCTGTAAAATAAACCATAATATAGCTACAATATAAATTATAATTATATTGTAGCTATTTTAGGATTAATATTTATTTTACAGGCAACTTTGTAATTATTTTAACCAGGTACAATAGCTATTAAATAGTTAATAACTATTTAATAGCTACCTAGTTAAAATAATTACAAAATTACCTGTAAAATAAATCCTAACCTAAGTTACAATTAAACCTAACACTACACTATCAATAAATTAATTATGTAAAATACCTACAATTATCTACAATTAAACCTAACACTACACTATCAATAAATTAATTAAATACAATACCTACAAATAAATACAATTAAATAA
The DNA here is from genome assembly GCF_027579735.1 of Bombina bombina. Taxonomy (NCBI): domain Eukaryota; kingdom Metazoa; phylum Chordata; class Amphibia; order Anura; family Bombinatoridae; genus Bombina; species Bombina bombina. The sequence goes on from NC_069510.1 coordinate 142,269,761, forward strand.
ACTAACTAAAGTACAAAAATAAAAAAGAACTAAGTTACAAAAAATAAAAAAATATTTACAAACATTAGAAAAATATTTAAACAATTTTAAACTAATTACACCTACTCTAAGCCCCCTAATAAAATAAGAAAGACCCCCAAAATAAAAAAATGCCCTACCCTATTCTAAAATTAAAATAGAAAAGCTCTTTTACCTTACCAGCCCTGAAAAGGGCCCTTTGCGGGGCATGCCCCAAAGAATTCAGCTCTTTTGCCTGTAAAAAAAAAACATACAATACCCCCCCCCAACATTACAACCCACCACCCACATACCCCTAATCTAACCCAAACCCACCTTAAATAAACCTAACACTAAGCCCCTGAAGATCTCCCTACCTTGTCTTCACCACGCCGGGTTCACTGATCGATCCAGAAGAGCTTCTCCGATGTCTTGATCCAAGCCCAAGCGGGGGGCTGAAGATGTCCATGATCCGACTGAAGTCTTCATCCAAGCGGGAGCTGAAGAGGTCCATGATCGGGCTGAAGTCTTCATCCAAGCGGGAGCTGAAGAGGTCCGTGATCGGGCTGAAGTCTTCTATCAAGAGGCATCTTCAATCTTCTTTCTTCCGGATCCATGTTCATCCCGCCAACGCGGAACATCCATCTTCACCGACGACTTCCCGACGAATGACGGTTCCTTTAAGGGACGTCATCCAAGATGGCGTCCCTCGAATTCCGATTGGCTGATAGGATTCTATCAGCCAATCGGAATTAAGGTAAGAAAATTCTGATTGGCTGATGGAATCAGCCAATCAGAATCAAGTTCAATCCGATTGGCTGATCCGATCAGCCAATCAGATTGAGCTCGCATTCTATTGGCTGATCGGAACAGCCAATAGAATGCGAGCTCATTCTGATTGGCTGATCGTATCAGCCAATCAGATTGAACTTGATTCTGATTGGCTGATTCCATCAGCCAATCAGAATTTTCCTACCTTAATTCCGATTGGCTGATAGAATCCTATCAGCCAATCGGAATTCGAGGGACGCCATCTTGGATGACGTCCCTTAAAGGAACCGTCATTCGTCGGGAAGTCGTCGGTGAAGATGGATGTTCCGCGTCGGCGGGATGAACATGGATCCAGAAGAAAGAAGATTGAAGATGCCGCTTGATAGAAGACTTCAGCCGGATCATGGACCTCTTCAGCTCCCGCTTGGATGAAGACTTCAGCCGGATCATGGACATCTTCAGCCCCCGCTTGGGCTTGGATCAAGACATCGGAGGCTCTTCTGGATCGATCGGTGAACCCAGCGTGGTGAAGATAAGGTAGGAAGATCTTCAGGGGCTTAGTGTTAGGTTTATTTAAGGGGGGTTTGCTTTAGATTAGGGGTATGTGGGTGGTGGGTTGTAATGTTGGGGGGGGGTATTGTATTTTTTTTTTACAGGCAAAAGAGATTAATTATTTGGGGCATGCCCCGCAAAGGGCCCTTTTCAGTGCTGGTAAGGTAAAAGAGCTTTTCTATTTTAATTTTAGAATAGGGTAGGGCATTTTTTTATTTTGGGGGTCTTTCTTATTTTATTAGGGGGCTTAGAGTAGGTGTAATTAGTTTAACATTGTTGTAATATTTTTCTAATGTTTGTAAATATTTTTTTATTTTTTGTAACTTAGTTCTTTTTTATTTTTTGTACTTTAGTTAGTTTATTTCATTGTATTTATTTGTAGGTATTGTATTTAATTAATTTATTGATAGTGTAGTGTTAGGTTTAATTTTAGATAATTGTAGGTATTTTATTTAATTAATTTGATAGTGTAGTGTTAGGTTTAATTGTAACTTAGGTTAGGATTTATTTTACAGGTAATTTTGTAATTATTTTAACTAGGTAGCTATTAAATAGTTCTTAACTATTTAATAGCTATTGTACCTGGTTAAAATAATTACAAAGTTGCCTGTAAAATAAATATTAATCCTAAAATAGCTACAAAATAATTATTATTTATATTGTAGCTATATTAGGGTTTATTTTACAGGTAAGTATTTAGCTTTAAATAGGAATAATTTATTTAATAAGAGTTCATTTATTTTGTTAGATTTAAATTATATTTAATTTAGGGGGGTGTTAGTGTTAGGGTTAGACTTAGCTTTAGGGGTTAATACATTTATTAGAGTAGCGGTGAGATCCGGTCGGCAGATTAGGGGTTAATTATTGTAGGTAGGTGGAGGCGACGTTGGGGGCGGCAGATTAGGGGTTAATAAATATAATATAGGGGTCGGCAGTGTTAGGGGCAGCAGATTAGGGGTACATAGGTATAATGTAGGTTGCGGCGGTGTACGGAGCGGCAGATTAGGGGTTAATAATAATATGCAGGGGTCAGCGATAGCGGGGGCGGCAGATTAGGGGTTAATAAATATAATATAGGGGTCGGCGGTGTTAGGGGCAGCAGATTAGGGGTTCATAGGGATAACGTAGGGTGCTGCGGTGTACGGAGCGGCAGATTAGGGGTTAATAATAATATGCAGGGGTCAGTGATAGCGGGGGCGGCAGATTAGGGGATAATAAGTGTAAGGTTAGGGGTGTTTAGACTCGGGGTACATGTTAGGGTGTTAGGTGCAGACTTAGGAAGTGTTTCCCCATAGGAAACAATGGGGCTGCGTTAAGAGCTGAACGCTGCTTTTTTGCAGGTGTTAGGTTTTTTTTCAGCTCAAACTGCCCCATTGTTTCCTATGGGGGAATCGTGCACAAGCACGTTTTTGAAGCTGGCCGCGTCCGTAAGCAACGCTGGTATTGAGAGTTGCAGTGGCGGTAAATATGCTCTACGCTCCCTTTTTTGGAGCCTAACGCAGCCCTTCTGTGAACTCTAAATACCAGCGGTATTTAAAAGGTGCGGGGGGGAAAAAAAGCATGCGTAGCTAACGCACACCTTTGGCCGCAGAACTCTAAATCTAGCCGCTTAGTGATAATCACAGTACATACAAAATCATATCTTACTACGTATCTGTCTGCTGTTTAAACTGTGTTGTTCCTGCCTGTACTAAGTTTTGTGGTCTGACAGTACTTGATCGCTATGATGTTCTTCCCTGTAGTTGTCCGTATGGTGTGTCTCCTTGTGGTGCAGTCAGTAGTTAGCCTTATAATGTATTGCCTTTAGTGATCACTACGGTGTGCCTTCCCAATGTAAACCATGCATTGTCCATTACTTTAGTGACTCCTTTGTTGTATTTACCTGCATTAATCCATGTAATGTGCCTGCTGCTAGTTTGCATTGTAACATGCCTTTGTATAGTGACCCATCTGGTGTGCTTGTATGCAGTGATTTATGGCATGTTATATTTTCTGGTGTGGCTGCCTTTAGTGATTTCAGTGTATGTTTTTTGTAAACATTATGCTACAACAGCCTGTAGCTAAAGCCATTTCATCTTTAGGGATCCTTGAGTCTATGTTGTGGTTCCTTAACTCTGCTACTACCATATCCTCTGTGTAAGGATGTGTGTGTTTTATTTTTAACATGACTTGCAGTTCATGTACTTCTGTACCCACAGTGAGAACTGTGCTGTATGTCTATTTGTTGTATACAGTATGAGCCCTGTTGAACACTGTGACCTATGTTGAGCATCCCACTGACCTGTTACTTCTTATAACATCAGTGAGAACTTTTTTACTTCAAACAAACACAGTATCAGGTAGTTTTATTATGTAGATTCTTTGTGAATTCAACTGTTACAGTTGACAGAAAAAAATACCATAACATTTTACCTTGATTAAAACTACTTTTTGTAGGTGTAAAAGGACCTTTTCAACTAAGTACCAAATAAGTTGTTAAAGGGAAATTAAACACTAAATACTTTTTATTAACACTGTATTGAGATTATTCACTGCCGCCCTCTAACCATGGGCGCCTCCCTATTAAAATATATATTTCACTACTATCCAGAGCTAACCTGTTTGCACGTGCCACAACTCTCCTTCATACACCTGCAATGTAACCTAGGTTCCATAATGGCAGCACCGATGATTAGAGGGAGGTGCATGAAAAGTATTTTGTGTTAAGTGTCCCTTAAATGCATTAGGAGCACAGGTAAATGTAATATGTGAAAAGTGTATAACTATTAACTTCCTAGTAATGGGAGCAAGAGGGTTAGAACACGGTTGCATATCGACTGTTTGACTTAGATGTGCGACATGGGCTTGCACCCAATTCCTCAACTCTAGTGTGAATACTACTTATAAATAGTATATCTACTGCAAGTTAAGAGCTTATTACTTCCAGCTGAATAAGAGTAATTGTATTGTATTCTTCCTTGTTAGCAGATGTTAACCTGCTTCCAAAACTGTGTACCAGACCTCAAGTTCAGTTAGATATAACAGCCAAGATATAGGGGCCTATCTATCAAGCTCCGAATGGAGCTTGACGGCCCGTGTTTCAGGCGAGTCTTCAGTCACAAAGACCGTTGCTCCATAACCCTGTCCACCTGCTCTGAGCAGGCGGACAGGAATCTACGGAATTCAACCCAATCGAGTGTGATTGGGTTGATTGACACACCCCTGCTGGCGGCCCATTGGCCGCGAGTCTGCAGGGGGCGGCGTTGCACCAGCAACTCTTGTGAGCTGCTGGTGCAATGCTAAATACGGAGAGCATATTGCTCTCCGCATTCAGGGATGTCTTGCGGACCTGATCCGCACTCGCAAGACATTTGTTAAATTGGCCTCATAATGTGCACCCTTTAGACCTCCAATTATTGTTTGGTATCCTACTCTGCCAATCAGTCAAAGAAAATTAGCCTAACCAGCTCACTGTAATCTCAATGTGCAGTGCTCAGGAGATTTAATAGAGTGTCAAACTTGGATACCACACAGCCTCCCACTAGATGGCAAGTTTGTATGAAAATCTGGAGAATTTATATTTGCTGCCTCTCAAGAAGAAATTTGGTTGAATAATTAACTATAAGATATCTGGTTGAATAATTAACTATCGCACAACAGACACTAAGAAAAGAGACATGGCTTAGAATGAAAACACTCTTCTGCCTGAATCCATCCCCAAGTAGATATTTTTGTGGTTCTACCAACAAAAACAAAAATGGCCTATTAAGAAAAACAAAATGTATGCTTACCTGATCAATTTCTTTATTTTCGGATATGGAGAGTCCACAATGTCATCAATTAATAGTGGGAATATCACTCCTGGCCAGCAGGAGGAGGCAAAGAGCACCAGAGCAAAGCTGTTAAAGGGACATAATACTCATATGCTAAATCACTTGAAACTGATGCAGTATAACTGTAAAAAGCTGACAGGAAAATATCACCTGAGCATCTCTATGTAAAAAAGGAAGATATTTTACCTCACAATCTCCTCAGCTCAGCAGAGTAAGTCCTGTGTAAAAAGTTATACTCAGCTTCTCCCAGCTGCAGGTAAAAATTTTTTAAAAAAATGAAGAAATGAACAGCAGCCAATCAGCATCAGCAGTGCTGAGGTCATGAACTCTTTTACTGTGATCTCATGAGATTTGACTTAACTCTCATGAGATTTCATAGTAAGCTTCCTTTACCTGATTGGTGAAATAATATGAGAGTGCACAATGCTCATCCCTTCTGCTGTCCTAGGACAGACACACTAAAATGCTGCTTAGAAATCCTTTACAATGGGAGGTGGCTACTGAGGAACTTTTGAGGTAAAATATCTTTCTTTTTTACATAGAGATGTTCAGGTGATATTTTCTAGACAGCTTTTTACAGCTATGCTGCATCACTTTCAAGTGTTTAAACATTTGGGTATTATGGCCCTTTAAGTGTCACTCCCCTACCCATAATCCCCAGTCATTTGACCGAAAGAAAATGGAAAAAAGGAATAACACAAAGGTGTAGAGGTGCCTGAGGTTTAGTAAAAAATAACTGTCTTAAATTTAAGGGTTGGGTCATGGACTCTCCATATCCAGAAAGAAAGAAATCAGGTAAGCAAAAATTTTGTTTTCTTTCCTAAGATATGTAGAGTCCATGACGTCATCAATTACTAGTGGGAACCAATACCCAAGCTAGAGGACATAGATGACTAGGGAGGGAGAACAAGACAGGCAGGCCTAAACAGAACATCCAGGTTGCGCAACAAACGTTCCTTATGAGAAGGAGGATTAGGACATAGAGAATGAACAACAACTCCCTGATTAAAATTTCTATCCGATACCACTTAAGTAAGAAACCCCAACTTAGTACGAAGAACTGCCTTATCAGCATGAAAGATAAGATAAGGCGAATCACACTGCAAAGCAGAGAGTTCCGAGATTCTCTGAGCATAAGAAATAGCAATAAGAAAAAAACCATCCAAGATAACAACTTAATATCTATGGAATGCAATGGCTCAAACGGAGCCTGCTGCCAAACTTTAAGAACAAGGTTAAAGTTCCAAGGAGGAGCAACAGACTTAAACACAGGCCTGATTCTGACCAGAGCCTGACAAAAAGATTGAACATCTGGCGCATCCACCAGACGCATGTGAAACAAAAAAGACAATACAGAAATGTGTTCAGTTTAATAAACAAAGACCAGCAGCATCAATCCGCATCTATTCAGCAAGCTACTTACTGCACTAATACAGAATCCTCTCACGGAAGCAGCCGACACCGCTCCGAAGCAGAAGAGGAAGGTCACATGACCAGGTTGAAAGAAGCTGCACCATTAACTAAACGCTTAATCAAATATGAGTCGTCGTTGTTAAAAAAAAAAACAACAGTTACGATAAAAAACTCTGCCATGTCCCACAGAGTTAATATAATTCAAAAGACAACCAAGGACTTGCATGGTAGTACTTTACAGTAAAAAACAAATGAGCCAGAGTAAGGAGTTAACCCCCTCATACCCATAAAGAGAATTAACTATAAGTCTCTTGCCACGTACAATAAAAAGTGCCTGCATACTGCCTGTAGAAAATGCTTAACTAAGGATTCCTTCTTTAGTCCCAATAATAAAAGCAGAGAGCTATTCTTTAATTTTAAAAACTCTGAAGTGCAAGTCTCCTCACCTAGAAAACAAAATGCACTTTCCTGCAATCTAGCTGTCCGACAGGGAGACAGTTTACAAGGCGTGAAAGGACACATGCTCCTTACAGAGGCCTGTAGAAAAAAGAAAGAACAGAGTAAACCTTCTTTGGCTTTCTATACAAGGGCAGGAATATGTTCGGAAAAAAGAGTAAGGCCCACCTCACAAGTTCCTAACTGCGTTAAAGCCACAACTACTCTACTGAAGAGATTAATGTGGACTACAGCTAGACCCAAAAATCTTGCTTAAAGCGAAAGAAATCCAATTTTCTTCAGACACCAAAACTTCACCTTATCCAATGACAGAGGCAAAGAGAATGACTGGGAATTATGGGTAGGGGAGTGATACTTAACAGCTTTGCTGTGGTGCTCTTTGTCTCCTCCTGCTGGCCAGGAGTGATATTCCACTAGTAATTGATGATGTTGTGGACTCTCCATATTTTAGGAAAGAAATACATACACATAAGTATCTTGTCCATTTGACCACTTGCTTAGTAAAAAGGGGACTTATTCTCTGGCCAGAAAGCCTTCAAGCCTTGTGTTCCTTGGCAACTCATTTGTTCTGCAATATATTTTGGGGGTAAATTTAGTAGAATGAGCTCTAAAATTATAGGTTTAGCTCATACGTATTGACCTTAAATTAACTTAAATAATACAATGGAAACACTTCTTGAATTTTCTTCCAGTTACAAAAAGACTTGATAGGGCTGCAAGGAGATTGCAATAATTTATGTTGATTAACAAAAGGGGAATAATGACACACAATTAATATCCAAAAAAAATAAACCCTGTCCACTCAGACTTTCCAGAAGTGTTAGGGTGTGTTTGTAAGACATCCACAGAGGGAAAGAAAATTATACTTCCAGAAAACATTGGTCAACATGTAAACATTTAGTAATTGGGAACAAGTTAAGAGAAGATTATTTTTTAAAAATGAATATTGGCTCATAGTCATGACAAAACAAGGCCAAGCGAGAGAGTATGATGATAAATCTGTGATTAATTATCCAACACATTTGCAATTGCTGTTTGTAAAATCGTTCCAACAAAACTTTATGATTCCACTAAAAGGTAACAAAAAATGACAACTAATCCTCTCTCATAACACCTTAAAAAAAACAATCTTTCACTCTAAACCCTATACATACACTAATAAAATTGCAACATGTGAGGTATATAATATATACAACTAATTACATAATCTAATAGTGTTAAAGCATTCCAGTAATATTTTATATCAAACAAAGACGAAAAAAAGATATTAAAGACAGTTTCTTTTCTACAAGGGCTCATATATTATGAGATATTTAGCTTCCTTTTAAGTTCATAGAATCTTTGATCCCAATGAAAATATTTTTTTAATTCCAATTACATTATATAACCTTGTCTGGTGATATATCAAATAAATCAACCAATTTAGAGTTCAAGTGATTTAAACGTAAAGCCTAAGGCCTAGTTTCCATTGAGGTGGTAAAGTGTGGAAACTGATGGTAATTTAAAAAACCTCCATAGACTTTAACGGAGATATATGTTTTTATCACCAGTTTCCACAATTTAACACCTCAATAGAAACTAGACCTAAGATGGAAGTTTTATACTGAACTTTTTTATTATTATTATTTGAAATTGACCATATTAAGAGAGAGAATTGTTTTAAAACCGAGTGGGGGGGGGGGGGGAATCAATGTTTTTGTTATGTAAATAGTTTTTTTTATTATTTTTTTTTAAATAAAATGCTTTTTGAGGAAAAATCTTTCTAAATATAGTTTTATTTAAGATACATTATAATCTAAAGGTTATTCATCCTGAAATACAGGTTAATTTTTATAGCAAGATGCTACATAATCATGAACTTTTGGGTTTCAGATAGAACATAACATTTTCAGATTTCAGATCGACTCTTATTTTAAAATTGGCTTCATTCTGTTAGTATTGTTTGATGAAGGAGAACAAACAATACTACTGGGGATCTCTGCTTGTGTGGGCTGTAAAATACACAGATAACATCTCAGCCCTATATCTATTCTATTATTTTAAGCACTATGCCTAATAATAAATAAGGGGGAATGGCGCATTTTCCTGAGAATACATTAATCAGCCATTTATTGTATGGGACTATGTTATTAACTCCCTAGGTGGAGCCACTTACATATATTTTTTGTTTGTTTTGTTTATGGAGTTAACCTTCCGTTATTAAGCTGGTATTGTTCTTAACACATCAATGCCTTCTACAGCAGGTTGAGCTCTTATACTCTCACAACAAATAAATATAGTTATGTCATGCGGCCAGTGGCCGGGGCAGTGGACTGGAGCTATATCCACCATAAGACCTGACACAAGTCAAACATGTTAAGTTTCTTAGAGATCAGAAAGATTATTCTACTGGTCAGATCTTTATCTGGCACAAAACACACAGACGTAGGCCATCCTGGTTTAATTACGATAATGACAATGGTGATAAAAATGAAAGTGTAACAGGTAGTACTGGACAAAATCGTAGGAGAAGGAGGAGAAGGAATAGAGGAAAAAGGGTTATTTTTAAAAATAATAATGAAAGCACTGATGAAGATTCCCTATCCAGGGTTCTCCACCTCCTACGATGAAGGTTCAAATTCTGATAATGAAGTAATACAAGTTACTAAGAGTAATGAAAACACTCAGAGTAATATTGGGCCCACTATGACAGCCAATAGCATACCGTTACATACACCTCTGAATCAGAGTAATCAAACTAATACCCAAATTATATGTACCAATGATCAGAGTAATAGCTTATCAACATGTAGTGGCCAAACAAAGTCTCATGGAGCTATACCCAAAAATATAAGTACAGCGAGCGGTCCTTTAATTGGAATGCAATCTTTAGAGACACCAGGTATGTCTAACAAGGCTCAAAGTAATAATCAGGTTTTTCGGTCAGCCCTAAAAATAAAGGGAGGAGGAGGGACAGCTGTTGCCAACAAAATAAGAGGGGGAAACAGATATACCCTCAGAGAGACAACCAAGAAATAAAGGAAAATCTAGTAATCAATATCTCTCACTATCACCTTAGTGCTGTTGAAACTAAAGTTCTTAATTTGGGTTTAGGCTTTTGTCCAACTAGAAAATTCGATATTTTTCAAACTATTCTAGATTTGAATAAATTTGTGCGCAATTTAACTCTACGCAGGCACTTTAAGAATGAGGGCCCTCCTAGAGAGGATTCATCGAACTCTGATACAGATAATATTGGTAAAAATGTTTTACTTCTGAACTTTGATGAGATGTGTGATTTGACTACACTCCAATCTTTGGAGAATGAACAGTGTCCTGATTCTGGCATGACACACACACAGACTCCGAAGTTCAGAGGTAAATCCAAATTCTATCCTTTGCAGTCTAGGGGTAAAGCCCTGGAAAGCTTTCATAAAAGGGTTCTTGAAGATCTACATGCTCTAGACAGAACCACAGCTGTAGACCACTCAAATTTAAATAGACATGAAAGGGACGCTATTGTTTCTCTACAAAATAATCTGTCTATAGTGGTCAAATAGGCCGATAAGGGCGGCAATATTGTGGTAATGGATAGAGATATGTATGTCAATGAAGCATTACGCCAACTGAGTGATGGTTCTTCATATAAAGCCCTAGGCTTTAATCCCACTAGATTGTATCAGGGTAGATTAAGATCTATCTTAGATGATGCCCTATTTCTGGGTATCATCGATCAGGATACTTTTGAGTTCTTGTTCATTTCTGAACCGGTGGTACCTATCTTCCACCACCTGCCCAAGATCCACAAGAGTTTAGAGGATGTAAAGGGACGACCAATTGTTGCAGGGATAGGGTCATTATTTGAGCACCTTTCCGAATGGATAGACAGCATCCTGCAGCCATTGGTCATGTCACTTCCCAGTTACTTACGGGATACTACTCATATACTCAACCTTGTGGATACTGTGCAGGTGGTGGAGAGTATGACATGGCTAACTGTGGATGTCGTGGCTTTGTACACGTCAATACCACATTCTTTAGGTTTAGAGGCCCTCAGATTCTTTTTGGACTTGCTTACACACTATTCTGATGACACTAAGGATTTTATAATCATGGCTACAAAGTTTCTTCTTGAACACAATTATTTTCGCTTTGAGGGGGTTCATTACGTCCAGTTGAAAGGTACAGCTATGGGGGCAAAATTTGCCCCCTCATATGCTAACTTATTTATGGGCTGGCTTGAGTATAAATATTTACTTGGACATATGAACCCTTTCTCTACGAAGATATTATATTATAAGAGATTTATCGATGACTTGATCTTTGTGGGTACCTTCTCTGAACATGAAGCAAAATGCTTTGTTGGGTACCTTAATTCTTGCATTCCTGACATACAGTTTACATATGAGTGGCAGCCCAATACTATACATTTCTTGGATGTAGAACTAAGTTTCAATCGGTGTACGAACAAAATAGATACTGGCATGTATCGCAAACCTATTGCAGGCAATTCAATTTTGCACTCTTCTAGTTCTCATCCCAGACATGTTTTCAGGGGGATTGCCAAGGGACAATTTCTCAGAACAAGGAGGATTAGTTCAAATGATGCTACCTTTCACTCTGAATCTCAGTCGTTAAAGAAAAGGCTTGAGAATAGAGGTTACCCTACTCAGATAATTAATGATGCAATGAGAGATACTGGTCAAACTGATCGCTCTAGTCTCTTAAAATTGAACAGACATAACATGCAGTCTAGAAAACAAACTGATGAGAAACCATTCTTTATTACTAAATACTCCATGCAATATTATCAAATTTGTAATATCATTAAAAAATATCTACCCATTTTATATGGGGATGATCTTTTGAAAGACACTATTAGTAATGGTTGTAGGTTCGTGTATAAAAGGAACCTTACACTAGGTAATATGATATCACCTAGTCAACTCCGAACCCCTGGAAATCAGAGTTCATGGCTCAGACACAATGGTACCTATAGGTGCGGAAAAAATTGTAAGGCCTGTGAAGTTATTGAAGTAGGACCTAATTTTAGATCCTACGTCACTGGAGATGAGTATAACACCAAAGGATGTGTCAATTGCTCTACCACTTTTGTGGTTTATCTAATTGGATGTAAGAGCCACAATTTACAATATATAGGTATGACAAGTCGTGATGTTCGCACCAGGATACGAGAACACTTGGGCTACATAAAGAATAAAATTGATTGTTCAGAGTTGGCCAGACATTTCATCACAGTTCATGGTGGAGATGTGCGTGATTTTGAATGGAATGCAATAGAGACCATAAATAGACCCCCAAGGGGAGGAGATAAGTGGTCTATTCTTGCTAGACAAGAGGTCTATTGGATTAACAAAATGCGCACATTAACCCCTCATGGATTCAACTCAGAAAACGATATTATCAATTTCTGTGAATAAATGTTTAATATGGTAAAGGTTTATTTACTTATTATCTATCAGATATTGGTATATATATCTACTTATCTATCCAACTTTCACATTTAGGTTTTAGATTTGAAATGTTTTATTAGTGTTGGTTTAATTTTGTATCATTCTGTATTATTTTGTTTTGGTTTTGTTTCGTTTTGTTCTCTTTATCTAGGATTTGATGATCTAGGATAGTATTTAATATTATATCTTTATTATTGGAACACATCATTTCATATCTTTGTATATATATATATCTCTTCTGTCATCTATAATAGGTATTTATCAATTGATCTAGATTGGGGACTTGCCTTAAACTTTTATCTAAGGTGTTTAGACTGATAGGTTGGCACTATATATATTTATATGTATGGGTTAATTTATGTGATCTCATTGCATTCGTTAATCATTCCATGAATTCTGATTTATAGTATAGAACATGACTTTAATGAATTTAATCAAATAATTCTGATGTTCTGAAATTCTGGAATTTTTTGCATTTATTGCTTGTAATCAGCTCCTTTTATAATGAACTGTTATTTACACTTAAATAGCTTTGTTTAATGTATTTAGAGTTAACCCTATAGATAATATGTTTTCCTATTTATATCATGTTTAGCACTTATATTTAACCTCAGTGAAGTGTTAAGGGTTAAGCTTTGTTCACTTGTAGGGGATGGAAGGGGAGGGGTGTTTTTATGTTTTAACCAATGAGGAACATTTTACCTGTGTAAATAAGGGTGACACCTGTATCAAATGATGTCTATGATTACGGCTACACTCTGCCGAAACATGTAAGACTTATTTTGTATCTTCCACCATCCCTTGATGTTACCTTCATATTGGCGACTCTTTGGACTTATTTTTTCTATTTATCTAGAAGGGTAAGGAGCCCTTCTGTCTTCACGTTGCCTTGCAGCCACGGGTGGTTGTACCTTTTCTGAGCACTGCTTTTATGTGTGGAGGAGGGTTGAGTGAGTAGCGCTGCTTGGAGTTGGTGCTATTCGGGAGCTGACGTAGGACCACGCAAACAGGAAGTGCCATTGCGCATAGTTGTGCAGCCTCGCGGAGGTGAAGGCACAGAACGCCGAACAGGTATACCGGTAAAGTTTGGGCTATAATTATATACGAGCCTTTGAAGCAGAACCGGCTGGATGTTGCTGTTCTCCTGTTGAGCGGGTGAGTTCGTCTACTTGTGAATAACAAGTTTTATTATCTTCAGCATTCATACTTTGCACCTTTTCGCTACGATACCCTCCACACACAGAGACATATCTATTTGCAGGAATTGCTCCATATATATGTACAACCTTACAAATTCTTTGTACCCGGCACCATCATAATTTTACTGGAGTAATCTGCACGCTTGTACTATCTTTACTGTAGTTTTCTCATCTGGCATTTATACACTGTACCACTGGCTCTTCGATTGTATAGATAACTTGGCTTCATCTATGTTAAATGTACAAATGTTATTTTATCATTAACCCCCTAAAAGTATTTTAGTTATGGTCCTAAGGTAGAGATCTAGAAATAGGAGACGCAAAAAGGTGACATCCATTTGATTTTGGTTTACAACCCTTTGATTACACACTTACTTAAAATCATCACTTTCAGCTGCTGTGTGTTCCAATTGGCATTAATATTGTTATAAACCCCTACTTATCATATGAAGCCTATCTGCTTACCACCTATCCTAACCTTGTTAACTTGGTTTATAAAGGCCCCTGAAACCTTTTCTGATACTCACAACAACACAGCTGCACTACGCTGTGCTTTTATGGCTGTGGGTCTCCCCAATATCAATCAACATATAGACTTATCTCTAATAGTTTTGTAGGAACTCAATATTGATATTATTTCTTTAAGGGGTCCATAAATGACCCTAACTCTTATATTACAGGGAGTGCAGAATTATTAGGCAAATGAGTATTTTGACCACATCATCCTCTTTATGCATGTTGTCTTACTCCAAGCTGTATAGGCTCGAAAGCCTACTACCAATTAAGCATATTAGGTGATGTGCATCTCTGTAATGAGAAGGGGTGTGGTCTAATGACATCAACACCCTATATCAGATGTGCATAATTATTAGGCAACTTCCTTTCCTTTGGCAAAATGGGTCAAAAGAAGGACTTGACAGGCTCAGAAAAATCAAAAATAGTGAGATATCTTGCAGAGGGATGCAGCACTCTTAAAATTGCAAAGCTTCTGAAGCGTGATCATCGAACAATCAAGCGTTTCATTCAAAATAGTCAACAGGGTCACAAGAAGCGTGTGGAAAAACCAAGGCGCAAAATAACTGCCCATGAACTGAGAAAAGTCAAGCGTGCAGCTGCCAAGATGCCACTTGCCACCAGTTTGGCCATATTTCAGAGCTGCAACATCACTGGAGTGCCCAAAAGCACAAGGTGTGCAATACTCAGAGACATGGCCAAGGTAAGAAAGGCTGAAAGACGACCACCACTGAACAAGACACACAAGCTGAAACGTCAAGACTGGGCCAAGAAATATCTCAAGACTGATTTTTCTAAGGTTTTATGGACTGATGAAATGAGAGTGAGTCTTGATGGGGCAGATGGATGGGCCCGTGGCTGGATTGGTAAAGGGCAGAGAGCTCCAGTCCGACTCAGACGCCAGCAAGGTGGAGGTGGAGTACTGGTTTGGGATGGTATCATCAAAGATGAGCTTGTGGGGCCTTTTCGGGTTGAGGTTGGAGTCAAGCTCAACTCCCAGTCCTACTGCCAGTTTCTGGAAGACACCTTCTTCAAGCACTGGTACAGGTAGAAGTCTGCATCCTTCAAGAAAAACATGATTTTCATGCAGGACAATGCTCCATCACACGCGTCCAAGTACTCCACAGCGTGGCTGGCAAGAAAGGGTATAAAAGAAGAAAATCTAATGACATGGCCTCCTTGTTCACCTGATCTGAACCCCATTGAGAACCTGTGGTCCATCATCAAATGTGAGATTTACAAGGAGGGAAAACAGTACACCTCTCTGAACAGTGTCTGGGAGGCTGTGGTTGCTGCTGCACGCAATGTTGATGGTGAACAGATCAAAACACTGACAGAATCCATGGATGGCAGGCTTTTGAGTGTCCTTGCAAAGAAAGGTGGCTATATTGGTCACTGATTTGTTTTTGTTTTGTTTTTGAATGTCAGAAATGTATATTTGTGAATGTTGATATGTTATATTGGTTTCACTGGTAAAAATAAATAATTGAAATGGGTATATATTTGTTTTTTGTTAAGTTGCCTAATAATTATGCACAGTAATAGTCACCTGCACACACAGATATCCCCCTAAAATAGCTATAACTAAAAACAAACTAAAAAATTCTTCCAAAACTATTCAGCTTTGATATTAATGAGTTTTTTGGGTTCATTGAGAACATGGTTGTTGTTCAATAATAAAATTAATCCTCAAAAATACAACTTGCCTAATAATTCTGCACTCCCTGTATATTTAATGGTTAATAGGTCTTCTTAAGCATACTAGATAACTATAATAAGGGGTTCAAGAGTGATCCTGTCATAACTGTTGAAGGCCAATATGCTAATTTTAACACTAAAACCATGAGGTTCACCTATAGAATAAAGAAGTTATGTAGAAATATAGCACAGATTACTACTTTCAGATGCTAATTTTACTCTAAATATGCTATATAATAATAACAACTTTTTTTTTCTTAAAAAGCTCTAGCTAAGAGATTTTCCTTTTGATTGTAACCTCTACAACTTTGAATTGCTAGACGTAACAAACAAAAACAAGTGCATGCTTGACTTATGTACTGTGAAAAGTTTGATGCCATGTATATTGTATGTACTTATCTTTTTCTGAACCTCAATAAAAAAAAATATGGGGGCAGTCTGTAGAGGCTTAGACACAAGGTAATCACAGAGGTAAACAGTATATTAATATAACTGAGATAAGGGGCAGTCTGCAGAGGCTTAGATACAGGGTAAACACAGAGGTAAAAAGTATATGAGGAATGGATTGAAGAACTCGACAAGCATTCAGAAGCTTTAACTTCCTGACCTCTGTCAAAAAGATCTTCATTTCTACGGAGTCTATTATTGTTCCCAGAAAGGGAACCCTTGTGGACGGGGACAGGGAACTTTTTTCTACGTTCACCTTCCAACCGTGAGATCTGAGAAAGGCTAGAACAATGTCTGTATGAGCCCTTGCTTTGGGAAGGGACGACGCTTGTATTAGAATGTCGTCTAGGTAAGGTGCTACTGCAATGCCCCTTGGCCTTAGCACAGCTAGAAGGGACCCTAACACCTTTGTGAAAATTCTGGGAGCAGTGGCTAATCCGAACGGAAGAGCCACGAACTGGTAATGTTTGTCCAGAAAGGCGAACCTCAGGAACTGATGGTGATCTTTGTGGATAGGAATATGCAGGTACGCATCCTTTAAGTCCACGGTAGTCATGTATTGACCCTCCTGGATCGTTGGTAAAATTGTCCGAATGGTTTCCATTTTGAATAATGGAACTCTGAGGAATTTGTTTAGAATTTTTAAGTCCAGAATTGGCCTGAAAGTTCCTTCTTTTTTGGGAACTACAAACAGGTTTGAGTAAAAACCCAGTCCTTGTTCCACTGTTGGAACTGGGTGTATCACTCCCATCTTTAATAGGTCTTCTATGCAACGTAAGAATGCCTGTCTCTTTATCTGGTCTAAAGATAAGCGAGACATGTTGAACCTTCCCCTTGGAGGAAGGTCCTTGAACTCTAGAACTCTACCCTCTTGGGTATTGGAAACGCATCAGTGTGTACTGGGACCTCTAAGAATTTGTCCATTTTACATAATTTTTCTGGGATCACCAAAGGATCACAATCATCAAGTGTAGCTAGGACCTCCTTAAGTAGGGCGCGGAGGTGTTCTAGCTTAAATTTAAATGCTATAGTATCAGGCTCTGCCTGCTGAGAAACCTTTCCTGTGTCAGAAATTTCTCCCTCAGACAGGCCTTCCCTCACCGTTAAGTCAAATTGGTGTGAGGGAACTACAGATAACTTATCCTCTGCGTCTGCTTGCTCATCCTCTGTGTTTAAAACTGAGCAATCACGCTTTCTAGGAAAAGCAGGCAGTTTGGATAAAAATGCTGAGAGAGAATTATCCATTACTGCCGCTAACTGTTGCATAGTAATCGCAATTGGTGCGTTAGATGTACTGGGCATCGCTTGCGCGGGCATAGCTGGTGTTGACACAGAAGGGGAGGATAGCGAGCTATCTTCACACCCTTCAGCTAAAGAATCATCTTGGGCTATATCTTTAAGTGTAATTGTACGGTCCTTAAGCTGTTTGGACGCTATAGCACATTTCACACATAAATTTAATGGGGGAACCACCTTGGCCTTTGAACATACAGAACATAGGCTATCTGAAGGTTCAGACATGTTTAACAGACTTAAAAGTAACTTCAATGCAATAAAATTTATTTTTGACAAAAACGTAACTGTCTCTTTAAATAATAAAAATGCACACTTTATTACTGAAACATCAAAAAACCATCAAAAACACATCCGATTTTTATGAGATTTTCACCACAGTGTCATAATGCTTTGAAAAGGTTGCACACAAATTTTCAGACCAATTAACCCCTTAATGCCCAAACCGGAGCTAATAACAACAGTTAACCGGTTAACACACTACAGTACTCTGCCACAGCTTGCCCTGTGGCTTTTACCTTCCTTAGGGTTATTTTGGTAAGAATATAAGCCTCCCTGGAGCCCTTTCTGATGCCTCCGGACTCCCCACGTGAAGCTGCATGAACTGGCTAGTCAAAACAAGTGCGCAATTGAGGCGCGAAAATGAGGCTTCCTTCCTCTGCATACCAGAGTGGAGGGGCCTTTCTGACTAGATTAGGTGTACAACTAAGTGCCAGGCGCAAATTAATCCCCAAAAGTGTTTTAAGTTGAAAACTTGCTAAAAAGCAATCGATTAGCCCACAATAGTGTCAACCAGCATAAGCCCTTAAAATAAGCCATCCTTTTATTGCTGAATCTAATAACAATGGCTTACCTATCCCAGAGGGAATTTCTGACAGTCTTCTAGCATTACTGGGTCTTGTTAGAAAAATGACTGATCATACCTGAAGCAGTTAAGCCTGCAAACTGTTCCCCCCAACTGATGTTATCTGGTTTCAACAGTCCTGTGTGAGAACAGCAATGGATTTTAGATACTGGTGCTAAAATCATAGTCCTCTTAGCAGAAATCTTCTTCACTTTCTGCTGCAGAGTAAATAGTACAAGCCGGCACTATTTTAAAATAAACTCTTGATAGAAGAAATAAAAAACTACAACTAACACCACATACTCTTTACCACCCCCGGGGAGATGCTACTAGTTAGAGCGGCAAAGAGAATGACTGGGGGGGCGGAGCCTGAGGGGAGCTATATGGACAGCTTTGCTGTGTGCTCTATTTGCCACTTCCTGTAGGGATTGAGAATATCCCACAAATAAGGATGAAGCCGTGGACCAGATACACCAATGTAGGAGAAAAGTGTATTAATATAACTGAGAGAAGGAGCAGTCTGCAGAGGGTTAGATACAAGGTAATCACAGAGGTAAACAGTATATTAATATAACTGAGATAAGGGGCAGCCTGTAGAGGCTCAGACACAAGGTATTCACAGAGGTAAACAGTATATTAATATAACTGAGATAAGGGGCAGTCTGCAGAGTCTTAGATACAGGGTAATCACAGAGGTAAAAAGTGTATTAATATAACTGAGATAAGGAGCAGTCTGCAGAGGGTTAGATACAGGGTATTCACAGAGGTAAACAGTATATTAATATAACTGAGCTAAGGATCAGTCTGTAGAGGCTTAGATACAGGGTAATAACAGAGGTAAACAGTATATTAATATAACTGAGATAAGGGGCAGTCTGCAGAGGCTTAGACACAAGGTAATCACAGAGGTAAACAGTATATTAAGAGATAAGGAGCAGTCTGCAGTGGCTTAGACACAAGGAAATCACAGAGGTAAAAAGTATATTAATATAACTGAGATAAGGAGCAGTCTGCAGAGGCTTAGATACAAGGTAATCACAGAGGTAAAAAGTATATTAATATAACTGAGATTAGGAGCAGTCTGCAGAGGGTTAGATACAAGGTAATCACAGAGGTAAAATGTATATTAATATAACTGAGATAAGGAGCAGTCTGCAGAGGCTTAGATACAAGGTAATCACAGAGGTAAAAAGTATATTAATATAACTGAGATAAGTAACAGTCTGCAGAGGGTTAGATACAAGGTAATCATAGAGGTAAACAGTATATTAATATAACTGAGATAAGGGGCAGTCTGCAGAGGCTTAGATACAGGATAATCACAGAGGTAAAAAGTGTATTAATATAACTGAGATAAGGGGCAGTCAGCAGATGCTTAGATACAGGGTAATCACAGAGGTAAAAAGTATATTAATATAACTGAGATAAGGGGCAGTCAGCAGATGCTTAGATACAGGGTAATCACATAGGTAAAAAGTATATTAATATAACTGAGATAAGGGGCAGTCTGCAGAGGCTTAGATACAGGGGAATCACAGAGTTAAAAAGTATATTAATATAACTGAGATAAGGGGCAGTCAGCAGATGCTTAGATACAGGGTAATCACAGAGGTAAAAAGTATATTAATATAACTGAGATAAGGGGCAGTCTGCAGAGGCTT